>NC_133772.1:122503270-122547507 GCF_003597395.2 Chelonoidis abingdonii | reverse complement strand
TGGTTAAGTCCGTAAATGGCTATTAGCCAGGATGGTTAAGGAATGGTGTCCTTAGCCTCTGTTCGTCAGAGGATGGAGATGGATGGCAGGAGAGAGATCACTTGATCATTGCCTGTTAGGTTCACTCCCTCTGGGGCACCTGGCATTGGCCACTGTTGGTAGCTAGATACTAGGCTACATGGACCTTTGGTCTGACCCAGTAGGGCCATTCTTATGTTCTTATGTTTATGTTCTTAAGAAGCATGAGAGGATGAGATCTAGTAGCTCTAAAATCTTGAAGGACATGGTGACCCAAAACAATCAATTCAGTTCACTAACTATAGATCACACTTCCTTTGTTTAATAAATCAGTTTTAAATGCTAAACATGTTTTGATAAATTTATTTTTATTCCCCTTATGTGTCCAGCGCATTCCAAGTAATTTTATTTAACTAATGAAAACATTTTAAAATGTTTCTGTGCATTTTTAATGAATTCCAGTTTCTGTCCAGATGTAACTTGACACAAATCACAAGCAAAAAACCCTTTATCATCTATACATGTCATTCACAGTTTTCTAACATAATGAAAAAGAGTAAAAGTTAAGAATCTATATAAATATATGTTGAGCTATATACTTTAAATGTGTATAGATACAGCATATCTGTATCTTGGTTAGCAAAAAGTACCAAATTTAGTGTAATAGATATAGTCTGTTGGAAATCAACATATTCAAATGTTGGTTGGCAATGAGAAACAACTTTTCCTTAGTAAAATAACTAAAAAACACAAATGCAAAACAAAATTAAAATCCATTTAGATGAAAATTGAAATTCAACTAAAATTGCACAAAAACATCATTGTAAATATGTTTTTCAGTAGTTAAATAAAAATAACTGTTCGAAGAAAAGGCTGACACTCTTTTACTGTAGGAAGAACAATGTATTTATTCCCTAGCCGCATTCTCTGAGAAATCTGAAACATTTTGACTGAAATGTTCAGAGATATCTAGCCTGAGACAGGCACCTGACTTGGAAAATTTCGTCCCAAATGGTTAGTTTGGCATAGTTATTAGCCAGTGAAAACAAGTGTTGTTATATGATGTGTGGGGCAACCTTCCTAGTTTGTGCTACCCCGCCCACCCATGGGAGAGAGGGTTTGACTATTCTCTCTGATATGCTTGTTTTCTGCTGGTATGATTCCATTGATTTAAAAGGAATTATGTAAGAGAAGGCAGAATCTGGCTCAAAGCATTGAAATGAAGAAATCTATTAAAGTGCTTTGCAAGAAACAGCACTGAAAACTGAGTGTGCTTTTTTAAAAACATATTTTTGTAGAACATACATATATTTGACCATATTATCAGTTTAATCTCTTGCTATTTCTCTTTGATTAATTGTGCATCTCAATTTCTCTTCTTCCTTTTTTTTTTTCTTTTTAAGCTTATGGAAAAGTATTTCTAGTGAGGAAAATAAGTGGCCATGATAATGGAAAGCTGTATGCTATGAAAGTATTGAAAAAAGCAACAATAATTCAAAAAGCCAAAACAGCAGAGCACACAAGGACGGAACGACAAGTACTGGAACATATTAGGCAATCACCATTTTTGGTCACATTGCACTATGCTTTCCAGACAGACACAAAACTTCATCTCATTTTAGGTAAGTGGTTGTCAAGATTGAAGTTGATTATTAATTTTTATTTGTTTCCCATTATTTAATATTCTGTATTCTCCCACCCCCCTTTGTTGAGTTCACTTATATGGCCTGATCCAGTATGTGACGTCTGAGCACACTTACCAGATTAAGTCCCAAAAGTGACTTAAGTAGAGGAATGCCTATCTTACCCCGGTTGGTGCATTGCAGTGGGGCTTAGTCTGCATGCACACAGGCAGAAACATGGGTGCCAAGGGAACTTTTACCACGTTCAGGCACCAAGTGAGTTTAGGTGCCTATAAGTTTTGGCCGCTGCTAAATAGGGTTTTGTGAATCTCAATGGGCCCTGATTCTGGGATTTAAGTGCCTAAAAAGGCAGTTAGGCACCTAAAGCTTTTGTGAAGCTAACACTTGTTCGTTGTGTTTCAGTGTCAGTACTCTGCTCATATATGGCTTGTTTTTGTTTGTTTTTATCAGTGAGTCCGTTGTGTCTTAATTCTATATGGCTATGAGAAACCTGAGGAGATGGATAAATAATGGAAATACATTTTCTTGAACTTTTAGGGAATTTTCACTTCTTGATTTGACCATGATTGAATTTCATCTGTTTGCTGTTCTGAAAAATTTCAAGCAAACTGTTTTTGCTTCCTTGAATATTTGGGAAGGAACTCTTATTTATGTGAATATGATATAATCATATGAATGAACATATTCACTTTGGAAATGTTCCTCGCATCCTCACTCCCAAACATGCAAAGATAGTACACCATATTTGAGTACTGTCTTTGCATATTTGGGAGTGAGAAACCAGGGAGTGTCTTTAAATCGCTGATTTTATTGTGAGCTGTGAATAAAAGAGAAAGGGAAACCAGGGAAAAGGAGGATGTTCAAATAGCAGAAAGACTGTTTGTTGAGAGACACTACACGTTCCAGCTTAACTACATGGAATAAGGTGTCTGGATGGGGTCAGACATTTTCACAATATTTAAATAGGAAAATTAGGAATCCTACGATAGAATTTAATGAACATGATTGAAGGTATAACACACACGAATTCTCTGAAGTATATTAGAAGCAGGAATCTTACATGAATTGGTGGGTCTATTGGACCACAAGAAGGGGCAAACAGAAAAGGGTGCTGTAAAGGAAACAGTTAAGGAAGATAAAGACATTGCTGAAAAGCTAAATGATTTCTTTGCATCAGTCTTCATGACATAGGATTTTGGGGAGATATCTAGCTTGGGTCAGCTCTTTTCTGATTTAAAAAAAAAGATTAAGTACTGTCAGGGACTGAGACGTCAAAAGAAAAAAAGTTGCGTTTGCCAATCAGGTCCCGATGGTGGGTACCCAAAAGTTCTGAAAGAATTAAGTGATGAGTTGCTTGCAAAAATATGGAGTCTCTCTTTTTTAAAACCAGCTATTAAACTAGAGGGATAAAGGGTAGCAAGTATTGCCTGTAGTTAAAGAAGACTTATTGGTGACCTGGAGTTACAAGCCTTTAACTCTTACTTCTGTACTGGGTAAATTGGTTGAAGTAGTAATGAAAAATAGAACACCTAACAGATCATGATACAAATAGAGTTGAACCAGCAAGGTTTCTGAAGAGGATGATGGTGCCTTGCTGATCTATTAGAAATATTTATGTGTATCAATAAAAGAGTGGCCAAAGAAAAACTCATTTGGAGGTTTTTTTTGGGTGAAATGAGTCATGAAAGTCCTTTGAAAAATTTTACTCTTAGACTCTCAGAAAGGTCTTTGTCAAAGTCCCTCACAAGGGTAGGAGAGTAAAATATTGTCGTACATCAGAAACTGTCCAAGAGAAACAAAGACTAGAAATAAATGGACAAATTTAATGATCACAGAACGGTAAGAGCAGGGTATCAGAAGGTTCAGTACTACAGTGTTTCCCAGCCATTGTGCCGTCAGGTATGAACAGATGTGCCATGGAATTTTGGAAAAGTCACTTACGAGGAGAAAAAAATTGTCATTTATTTTAATTAGTGTCATAACCAAATGCATTTTGTGCTGTTGCTCTTCGGGTGTTTGTGTATGAGACAAGCGTTACACACAGTGTGATTAAATTACCTTGCTGTTCGCATGGTATCATGTGGTAGCCATGTTTTCTTATCAACCGTTAAGTTACAGTGGTGAATTTTAAATTGAGGACTTGAAAATGGACAAATATTTGAAGAAAAGAGAGTCTGACACCTCCACATCTATTTTCAATGATGAAGCTGAACATGAACAGAAAGTCAAAGTTGTGAGCCAACACTATTGTGAGAGCTTTTGCAATTTGGATTTTTGTTTACATGTGAACCATCTTACTCTCTTCATCAATATTACGTGTGGAGCAAAAGTCTCAAACCGTGCAAGTTTGCCAAGTAAGTTAAAATGACACCTTACAAGGAAACATCTATCCCTTGCCAACAAGGGCCATTTTTCTTTTTGAGCGTTCAAAGGATCAAAATGAAAAACAAGTGCAAATGATGAAATGCTGTGTCACAGTTTCTGGTAAACTGTTGGAAGCAAGCTGCTCGGTTACTGAGCTTGTAGTGAAGGTGAAAAGCCGCATACAGTCGCAGAAACATTAGCATACCAAGAAATGGTGAAAGTAATGTTAGGGGCAAATGCAGTCAATGAAATTGCAAAAGTTCCCCTTTCAGATAATATAAGTTGCCGCATTGGTGAGATCAGCTGATGCTGAAACTGTCCTCTGAGGGGAAAAAAGGTAGATCAAGTGGAAAATTTGCGCTGTAGCTTGATGAATCAGCAGATATCAGTTGTTATGCTCAACTCTTAGCTAACATCAGGCACATTGATGGAAATAGTATAAAAGAAATTTTTATTTTTCAGACACGTGCCAGTTCACGTGCCTGGGGGGGAGCCTTGAGGAGGGAGAATTGCAATGGAAAAATTGTCTTAGTGTTTGCACAGACAGGACTGCCCCCATGACTGGCAAAGTGAAGGGGTTTGTGTAAACAAGGCTAAAGAACAAAACCCAGATGTGCTGGTGACCCACTTTTTCCTACGCTGTGAAGCTCTTATGGCCAAAACACTGCCAGAAGAATTTTCCTTAGTGTTAAATGGAGCAGTAAAGATAGTCAACTTAATAAAATCATGGTTTTTAAAATGTTGCCTTTTCCCACTGTTGTGTGAGGAAATGGAATCAGAACAGCAGAGTTTACTTTTGCACACAGAAATACACTGGCTTTTCCATGGAAAAGTTCTGTATGAGCTAAGAGAAGAGTTAAAAATGTTCTTAGCTTTGGAGGGATCAGCATACACGGACCTAATTGTTGGTCTGGCATGGTGTGTAAAACATACTTACTTGGCTGATATATTTCACCACCTCAGTGAACTGAGCAGGAAAATGCAAGGTTGAAATGAGAATCATGTCTCCTTCATGGATAAACTGCATGGGTTTAGATCTAAGTTAGCTCTCTGACGTGAAAAAGGTAGCAAGACCCAATATAAATGTTCCCTCTGGAAAATGTGACAGATCCTACTGGTAGTATTTTTGTCAATGTCATTTCTGAGCATTTAAATAGTCTGGAAGAATAACTGAGTTTATATTTTCTGTCAACCTACATAGACGATTTCGACTAGTCCTGGGATCCTTGGCTTTCCTCTGCAATGGAAAGTGCTAAGAATCTTACAATAATGACTCAAGAGAATTAAAATTAAATTTGGTGACATGTCTTTGGACTTATTCTGGTTGACAGTGGTAAACGAATATTCAATAATCTCAGACCTTGCTATCTCCATTTTGTTGCCATTTTCAACAACATACCTGTGCAAGTTACATTTCTTCAAGCCTGACTTGCATCAAAACCAAACAAAGAGAGCATCTGAGATGGGTGGAGTAAGAGCTCTGAGTTGCACTCTCAATATTTCCTGCCAGGAAGGACTCTGCATATCGAGGCAAGCTCAGATTTCTTATTAAAAGTTTGTTTTGTTATAATAATTGTAATGCAGGGCAGGAGTGCACCGCACAAATCTTTTACTGAGGTAATTGTGCTTTAGACTGGAAAAGGTTGGGAAACATTGCTGTACCAAAAATGGGTGGTATTTAATATAGTAACGATCTGGAAAAGGGGGTGATAGTAAGAATAAAATTTTCAGGTTTGTCAAGACAAGAAAAGACAGAGAAAAATCAGAGGGACCTACACAAGCTCAGAGAATGGGCAACATTATGGCAGATGAAGTTCAATGTTGGTAAGTACAATGTTATTCATATTGGAGGGAGCAGTCTGAACTACTCATGCACCTTACAGAATTCTATATTAATTTTATCAACTTGGGAAAAAGACTGGTCATCATTGCTGATAACTCAGTGAAGATCTCTGCTCAATGTACAGCAGAAGTCTAAGAAGCAAACAAAATGTTAAAATGCATAATATGAAAAAAATTACAATGGCCTTAAGTAAATCAGAGGTGAACACAGTGACCTGGAATATTGTTTTTAGTTTTGTTCACAGTATCTCAAAAAGTATATATAAAAAGCGAGAGTTCGGAGACTGGTGATAAGAATGGTTAGAGGAAAGGGGAAATCTTTCCTACACAGAGAGATTGAAAAGATTCGGATTATATTATATGTTACGTTATAGAAGAAGTGAATAAGAATGGACATGATAAAGATGCCAAAACAATAAATGGTATAGAGTAGATAGATTGAGTAGATTTATTCATATCCCATTATGATACGGAACAAGAGGACTTCCAATGAAATTGAAAGGTGGCAAATTCAAAACTATTCATGAACAATACTTTTTCACACAATCTATAGTAGTTTGTGGAATTCATTGCCAGAATATTGTGGTCTGGAGTTGAGCAACATACAAAAAGTGATTAGATACTTATATGGGTAACAAGACTATACCAATTGGTTTATAGTAAATATTTAAAAAATGGAAGGAATATAGACCCCTCGTCCTTCATGGCTTAAAAAGACAATTTTCTAATTACTGAGTGTTTTTTTAATTACCCTGTGCCTAATTCTGGTGCTGGCTGCTGCTAGCAACAGGCTTAGGTCTGTCCAAGCCCACTTGGCTTCTGCAGACAGAGAGGAAGATCAATGCCACTTGGAGAAAGATTCGCCTCCCCCCTCCCTTTCTCTTACTGTTAGGATGACCAATTACCAGGTGGTGATGGCTGGTTATCAATTCCATCTATGGAAAAGACGGTGTGTATGTTCAGGATTTGCCAGATGACTACAGAAGGCTGGTCAAAGCTATTTTGATAGGAGAAGAGAATGTTTTGAAGCATGCTCATCTTTTGTTTGATGCATTGGCCTCTTATGTCAGAGCATTGGCATCTGCAGTTGCATTAAGGAGTCAGGACTAGCCTTGTTCCTTGTCACTGGCTATGGATACTTGAATTAAAGTGGAAGATCTTCCCTTCAAAGGGGATGATCTTTTCAGCAACAAGACTGATGAACTGTTTAAAAAATAAAATTGAAAGAAACTAGCTCCATCACTAGGTCTTTATTCCTTGGTCAGAAGCAGGCGTTCTTACCCATTTTTTTCGGTAAGACAGTTTTAGCTTTGTTAGTCTACTTATTTTTCCTTAAATCAGAGATGTCAGCAACAGCATCTGCAAGCTCAGTCTTTTTTCAGAGCCAGCACAAAAAAGAGGTCTTTCAGATCCAGACCTAGGACAAAACAGCCTGCTCCCTCCTTTTGCACATAAGATCTCAGATCTGATGTGAGGATTGAGAATCATGAGCCAATAAGGGAAGATATGTCCCTTCTTTTATGAACAATTGGAGGCTTATTATGTTGGACAAGTGGGCCATAGAAATTGTTAAAAAAAAGGCTATGCCGTTCATTTTGAAAACTTACCTCCTTTCAGTTTCCTCTATTCTTCCTTTTTTCAGGTAACATACAAGGCTATTATACTTTCAGAAACACAGAAACTGCTCCTGATAGGGGCCGTGGAGGAGGTACCCAAACATCTGTAGGGTTGGAAATTTTATCCAGGGTATTTCTTGGCACAGAAAAAAGATGAGGCTTTTTGTACCATTCTAGATTTAAGAAAATCGATAAATTGTCTTCATATGTGAACCATAAGCACCCATAATTCTTCTTTGAGTGAATTGCTCGTGTGTATTCCTAATAGGTGTGCATGCTTGCCACGTGCATTGGTGCTGGAAGTTTATCCCCTAGCAGTACCCGTAGGGGAGCGCCCCTAGTGACCGCTAGAGTGGCACGTCCATGGCGAGGTATAAGGGGCGCTGCGTGCTCCCCCATCCTCAGTTCCTTCTTGCCACCAGTGTAGGTGGTTCGGCACTGCTCTGCTCCAGCTTTGCTGCAGCTCTCCTCCAGAACTCTTGTTCATTCAATGTACTAGTACCTGTAGTTAAGTAGTTCGATTAGTTTAGTTTAGTGCGCCTGGGCCAGAGCATGCCCTGTGCCCCAGGTTTTAAGTCATGTGACACTTGTAGGCTACTGATGCCAGTGAGTGAGCTGGACACGGATTGTTTATGCTGTTTGGGTGAAACCCATCTCAGCGATTGCTGCAAGATTTGAAAGTTGTTCAAGCCTCAGACCAAGAGAGAAGGAGACATTCGTCTCGAGGCCTTCCTGATGGAGTCAGTGTTGATCTCGCTCCGGCACACTGCTGAGTCAGCACTGGGTACCACGGTGTCTGTGCGCTGCGACCCTCCAGTGCCATCTACCAGTCGGCACCGCTCCCCATCCGCGGTGCACACCAAGAAGGCTAGGAAGAGGCCTTCTCCGCTGCGGCACTGGAGCAAGATTGGGGAAGAGACTAGACCCATGTTGTGCAGTCTTCGGTCCCCATTGGCCTCTAGGCCTCTGACTCAGGTTGAGTGGAATAGCCTGGCCCATTCGGAGCAGGCTTCCCCAGATGTCCAGATGCTCTCCATGCCAGAGGCCCTGCAAGCAGCCCAGGACGTTATGTCCATGCCAGTACCAGGGGCACTGCCAATGTTGGCTCCATGATCCAGAGGCAAGCCGCCGTTGGGATCTCCACAGTCGCCCCCGACTCGGTACTGGTCACGGTCTAGGGAATGTTCCTGACGCCGTTTGCTGCTCAGTGACCCTCCCGTGTGTAGTCCTCATGGGTCACTGTTGACCCCCACCAGGTTGTCCGACTGACAGAGACTCCAGGCACCGCACTGCCTCGAGGAGTGGACACAGAAGAGACTGACGCAGACGCTGTGAAAGGTCCTTGTCTCTGAGGGGCTATTGTAGCCAGTCGCGACACGAATGTTGACGCCGTTCCCGTTTGTCGTCTCGCTCCAAGACCCCACCACGGCACCATTCCTGCAGCCCTGGGTGTTGATCACCACCGTCATGGATCCACCGACCAGAGCTGATTGCGGAGCAGCTGCTACTGGCAGTACCGTTCCTCTACATCAGGATCACGGTCTTGTGGTCGGTACTGCTCCCAACACCGCTGCTTCTACTGGTGCAGGGACAGCAGCAGATTGTACATTAGCCCAGCCTCCCTTCATAGTTGTTAATCGATGGGACAGGCCAGTCACGGCGAACAGCCTGCTGCATCGGTGCCACAACAGGTGCAGTGGCATCAGGCCCCATGGCTGGCACAGTGGTACCAGTGGGTACCATGGCCAGATCCTTGGAATGGCCGTCGGCCTCCCTCTCTCAGTCTCCGAGGAAGGAGTCGGTGGGACGTGCATCTTCAGCGCCGTGCCTGGAGAATGACTAAGTGATGGATCCTCCGGTGCCAGTGGACTTGCAAAGTATTGCACCCGGCTCCTCAGCCTCCCCTGATGCGGCGATTACGGCCCTCTGTCCTGCAGGAGGACTCTAAAGCCCACCAGGAACTATTGAAAAGGGTGGCATCAAATCTCAACCTTCAGGCAGAGGAGGTGGAGGAGCCCTCAGACTCCCTCTTTAACATCCTGTCTGCCTCGGTACCGGGCAGGGCGGTCTTGTCACTCCACGAAGGAGCGGCAAAAATTTCAAATGCCTTATGGCAAACCCCGGTCTCCTTGCCCGCCATCTCAAATTGGAATGCAAGTATTTTGTGCCCGCCAAGGGACATGAATACCTATACACTCACCCTACCCCTAACTCCCTGGTGGTTGAGTCGGTCAACCACAGGGAGCGGCAGGGCCAACCATCCCTTACTCCGAAAAATAAAGACTCAGGGAGGCTGGATTCATTTGGGAGAAAAATGTATTCATCCTTGAGCTTCCAGTTACGGGTGGCAAACCTTCAGGCTCTCCTGGGCCGGTATGAGTTCAATCTGTGGGAATCTCTGTCCAAATTCGAGGACTTCCTCCAGGAGCGTGACAGAAAGGAGTTCAGAGCTTTGGTGGAGGAGGGTACAGTGGCTGTCAAGGCAACCCTGCAGGTAGCGTTGAATGTGGTGGACATGGCTGCGCGGTTCATGGCCTCCGCGGTATCCATGAGGAGGGCATTGTGGCTCCTGCTGTCAGGGCTGTCCAGTGAGGCGCAGAACTCCTTGCAGGACCTCCCGTTTGACGGCAAAGCTGTTTGCAGAACAGATGGACATAAAATTGCATGGCCTGAAAGACTCCCACACTATGCTTAAGACTCTTGGTCTCTATGTTCCGGCTCTGGCTAGACCTAAGTTTAAGCTGCAACAGGCTCCCACCCAGGCCACCTACTCTAAATACGAGCCCCCTTACAAAAAGTCGTGGGACTATAAGAAATGCCCGCAGAGGCAGTGTCGGTCTGCCCCCCAGGCTGGGTCCTCCAAGGGCAAACAGTCAGGGAAATGACAGTTTTGAAAGGACGCCTCGGGGGTGACCTACCAGTTCACATCAGGGATACACCCACAATAAAGCTTACCTTCTCCAACCGGTTGTGTGCTTTTTCCCGGAGTGTTCACAGCAGACCTCGGAACGATGGGTCCTCAGCAACATCTCCCAGGGCTACACCCTCCAGTTTACCTCTACCCTGCCAACCACCCTCCGCCCCCGTCCTTCCTGAGGCACCCCTCTCACCTGAGGAGGAGGTGGTGCGGCTCCTGGGCCTAGGAGTGGTGGAAATGGTGCCAGCGGAGTTCAAATGCAAGGGGTATCACTCCTGCTATTTCCTTATCCCGAAGGCCAAAGGGGGGCTCAGGCCCATCCTGGACCTGCAAGGCCTGAATCAGTACATGGTGAAGCTCAAGTTCTGCATGGTCTCCCTGACCTCCATCATTCCCTCCCCAGATCCTGGGGACTGGTACGCCACCCTCGATCTGCAGGACGCGTACTTCCACATCCACGTATTCAAGGGGCACAGGCGTTTCCTCCATTTCACGGTTGGACAGGAACACTACCAATTTACGGTCCTCCCATTTGGCCTGTCCACTGCCCCCAGGATATTTACAAAGTGTATGTCTGTGATGGCACCTATCTCAGGTGCCATGGGGTCCAGATTTTCCTCTGTCTGGACGACTGGCTGGTCAAGGACAGCCCCCAGTTGTAGGTGTGGCATCATGTGGCGCTCCTTCTGTCCACATGCGCCACTCTGAGCCTGTTGGTGAATGACACCATGTCCACATTAGTCCCGGTACAATGCATAGAGTTTATTGGGGCAGTTCTGGACGCCACGTCGGCCAGAGCATTCCTCCCACTGGACAAGTTCGAGACCCTGAAAGGGCTCATCGACACAGTCACAAGATTTCCAGTGACAACAGCCAGAATGTGTTTCCAGCTGTTGGGTTACATGTTGGCATTAATTTCATATGTGGTTTGCCACACCAGACTCAGGATGATAACTTCAGATGCACCACACAATGGATGAGGTGTGCATTTGGGTCATTTTACAATTCAGGGCCACTGGTCTTCTCAGGAAAAGAGCTTCCTTTTAAATGCATTGAAGTTAAGAGTCACGCGTTTGATCTTTCCTTCCTCAAGCAATGAACAATACAGCCACTATGTTATATCAACAAGCAAAGAGGTGTTGACTGTTTGCAGTTATGTGCTGAAGCAGTCATTATGGGACTTGTGCATTCGTCACGTCTGTCGAGCGGCCCTGCCTTTAGCAGGGGAGAACAATGTGCTTGCAGAATGTCTCAGCAGGGACAGTTCTTAGATGCATAAAAAGAGTACTAACCTATTATTTAAATAAATGATTTCCTAAAATGTAGTTTTAAGTTGGTTTCTTATGCTAAGAATCATATGGTCAAAGTATGTTTGCTCACCTATTTCCAGATAGGTTAAACAGTGTATCATTGAAAGTTACATGTTAATGACAGTTTGTGTGTATTCTGTTGTAAGTTCTCATTCTGCTAGAGCAGTAGCAACATCTTTTGCTTGCATTACACTAGGTCTGTCAAGCAATTAAAAAAATCGCGATTAATCGCTCAATTAAAAAATTAATCACGATTAATTGTGCGATTAATCACATTGTTAAACAATAATAGAATATCATTAATTTAAATATTTTTGGATGTTTTCTACATTTTCAAATATATTGAGTAATTAGAATACAGAATACAAAGTGTACAGTGCTCACTTTATATTTTTATTACAAATATTTGCACTGTAAAAAACCAAAAGAAACAGTATTTTCAATTCACCTAATACAAGAAGTGTAGTGTAATCTCTTTATCATGAAAGTTAAACTTACAAATGTACAATTATGTACAAAAAATAACTGCATTCAAACATAAAACACTGTAAAACTTTAGAGTCTAAAAGTCCACTCAGTCCTATTTCTTGATCAGACAGTTGCTCAGGCAAACAAGTTTGTTTACACTTGCAGGAGATAAATGCTGCCTGCTTCTTGTTCGCAGTGGCACCTGAAAGTGAGAGAGTTGTTCTCATGGCATTGTTGTAGGTGGCGTGGCAAGATATTTACGTACCAGATGCACTAAAGATTCATATATCCCTTCATGCTTCAACCACTATTCCAGAGGACGTGTCCATGCTGATGATGGGTTCTGCTCAATAACAATCCAAAGCCGTGCAGACCAACTCATGTTCATTTTCATCATCTCAGTCAGATGCCACCAGCAGATTTTCTTTTTTTGGTGGTTCGGGTTCTGTAGTGTTTGATCCAGTAGCATTCTCAGAGCACACCTAAACCCATGAGGAGCATGAGGAGGTGATGGTTCCTCAGGGAGCCTTACACCTCTGGAGAACTCTGCTACTACACCCTTCCCTTCCCTTCCCTTTCCAGTTTTGGAACACTTCCTGCCCAAAATACCATCTTCCATGCCTGGGCAGTGCAAAAAGGAGGGGAGGGGTGATGACACATGAGGTAACAGTTCCTTTGATACTTCCTGCCAGCAGAGAGTTCTCCTGCATAGGGGGAATACTTCACTGGCTGTTTCCAGACTCTTTAAGCCCACTTTGTGCTGCATAATTTTGCACTGCTTAATGTTGTTCAAAGTTAACTGAAGATTCTGCTTCCTTGATGTTCATCTGTCTTTTATAAGTGTGCACAAATGTGATGTTTGTAGGTCTTATATTCCTTTTCTAAGCACCTTGGTAAATAAATGAAAGACTGACTCTTTAAAAAGAAATTTCTTTGCAATTTGTCTTTCATACTTTTGAGATAAATAGGTTTTTGCTGTTACTGAGCTGCTGTGTGAAAAGTCTGTCTAAGGGAAACTTTAATTTTGGGCCTTGGATTTGAAACTTTATAAAGATTCTCATATTCCTTCCTCAAGGGATTTCACGTGCTGTGTGTATATATATGTATAAAAAGCTGTATACATATATGTAAAATATTATGAAAATACAATAAAAGCATCTAGTTCAGAACATTTTTTTTCAAGAAATGGTAATGTGTCAAAAAATTTTAAAAAAGCTTTCAAAAGAAAGTGAAATTACTAGATTTTCTGTTTTAATTTATAGATTATATAAATGGAGGAGAACTTTTTACTCACCTTTCTCAAAGAGAGAGATTTATGGAAAATGAGGTGCGGATATACATTGGAGAAATTGTACTGGCTCTTGAACACCTGCACAAGGTAAGACAGTTTTTTCCATCAATGTTTTCTTGTGAGTTACATCTTCATGATTATATACAAAATAAAAAGGACTTAATTTTTTTTCTTTAGAAATATAGCTTATGATTATATACACCAATTTTAAATATTTATTGAATTATAAATAGATGTCCCTTTATTAGGTATTCATCTGTAGTATCTGTGCACAGATTAAGACTAGAGTCTACACTTTGCCTCTGTAATCAGTATTTGTTATTTTGCCAATTGGTTGTTACTTTCTGAATATCTCCATTTCCAAAAGTATCTTCTTTTCACACATGAAATGTCATTGTGACTCTTATTTTCTTTCAGCATAAAGAACAGAGATGTCTGCAGTCAGTTTTTATAACTGTGTCCTCTCATTAAAATTACACGTTAAAATTTCCAAAGTTGAGGCGTAAAATTAGACACCTAATTTCCTATTTAGGCACCTAAGAGAGGCATAATTTACAAAGATGTCCCATTGAATTTACTGGGATTTGAGAGTCATAGACTTTACGGCCAGAAGAGACCGCCAGATTGTTTAATCACAGGACACCAACACTACCCAGCACCCTCGCACTAAATCCAACAACTGAAATTAGACTAAAGTATTATAACCCACAGAAGACTAGACTGTTATGTGCCACAGGCAGAGAATAGAATGGAGAAAGGTGCACCAGTGCTTGAGGGCTCTGGAATGTCAGAGAAATGGTTAAGCAAGATATATTCAGATCATCCTGGCAAATAACCTGCACCCACATCCTGAAGAGGAAGGTGGGGGGGAAAAAAACCAAGATCACTGTCCATATGATCTGGGGGGAGAGTTCTTCCTCAACCTATATGTGGCAATCAGTGAGACTCTGAACATAAGAGCAAGAACCAGCCAGCCACACACCTGAGAGAGAGAATGTTTGGTGTCACCACAGAGCCCTGTACCTCCCTAGCTAATGTTCCATCTTCAGCTGTGTCCATCCTGATATTTCAGAGGAAGGAGATGATAAAACAACAACCAAAAACCATTGTGGGGGAGGGAGATGCCTTCCTGATCTCTCCAGGTGTCTGGCTGAAACTCTGAAGCATAAGCTTTTAAGAACATATGGCATAAACCAGAAGAGAGACCCAGGGCTGCTGAGCCCTGCCTCCTACCCATCGTAAGCTACCCCCTCATACAATCACACCCATAAATTTGTTTAGTTGTCTTAAAGTTAATTTGAGTTGTTCACCCCTATGACTCCTATTGGTAAGCTATTCCAGAAACTCGCCCCTCTGATGGTTGGAAACCTTCTAATTTCCCATCCTGAATTTGTTCATGACCAGTTTATATCCATTTGCTCTTGTGCCAACATTGTCCTTGAGCTTAAATAGTTTTTCACCCTCCCTTGTATTTACCATCGAATGTATTTATAAAGAGCTGTCATATCCCCTCTCAGCCTTCTTTTCGATAAACTAAATAAGCCAAACTCTTCAATCTTCTATCAAAAGATAGGAGTACGTGTGGCACCTTAGAGACTAACAAATTTGTTTGTCTCTAAGGTGCCACAAGTACTCCTGTTCTTTTTGTGGATACAGACTAACATGGCTACTACTCTGAAACCTATCAAAAGATAGGCCCTCCATTCCTCAGGTCATCCTAGCAGCTCTTCTCTGCACCTGTTTTGGTTTAAATTAATCTTTCTTGAACACGGGTGACCAGAACTGTACACAGTATTCCAAATGAGGTTTTAACAGTACCTTGTATGATGGCATTAATTCTTCTCTATCTCTACTAGAAATGCCTTGCGTGAAACATACTAAGATCGTTTTTGCCTTTTTCACAGCTGCATTTCACAGCTGAATTATGAAGTGGCTCATAGTTATATTGTGACTGACACTTGTAGTTAGGTCTCTCTTATTTGTCACTTCAAGCTGATGAGGTGCCAGCAAAAATTCTTATTAGATCCTAAGCACAACAATTTTGCACTTTCTACTATTGAGTTTTATCCCATTTTTGCCACTCCAGTCTTCAAGAACATCCAGATCCCCGTGTATAATATTCCTGTTCTCCTCTGTATTGACAATGCCTCCCAACTTTGTATCATCAGCAAATTTCATTAGCACACTTCTACTTTTTGTGGCAAGGTGATGAGTGAGATTGGTCTCAAAACTGATATTTGAGGAATTCCACAAGTAACCTCCTTTCAGTCTGGTAATTCATCTTTCATCTGTTGCTTTCTCCCCTTTAGCCTGTTCCTTATCCACCTTACAATTCTTGTACTTATCCCCATTTTCCCAAATTTAACTAATAATTTCCCAAGTGATACCACATTAAATGAGGTGTTGAAGTCCAGGTATATTAGATCTACTGCATTTCCATTATCTAAAAAAATCAGTTATTTTTCTCAAAGTAGTAAATTGGGTTAGTTTGGCATGATCTATGTTTGGTAAACCTGTGAGGCATTATATTCCCTTTACCATTTATTTCTGTTAATTTAATTATTCTTTTCTTTACAATTTGTTTTAAAGCCTGACATACTCCTAAGGTTAATTTAACAGGTCTGTAATTGTCCAAATCACTTTTAAAAGAAATATAAGTATGACACTAACTATTCGCCAGTCAATATGGTACTCCGAATAGATAGATTTTATGAAAAATCTTTGCTACTAGATTAGCAATCTCATGTGCCAGTTTCTTTGTGTTCTGGGATGGAAATTATCCAGTTCCTTCTATTTGAGTGCATTAAGCTCTTCAAGGTTTTCCCCCCCTCCCCATCTCAGATGTGGTAATTTCCAGTTCTAGACCCTGATTTCCATCAGCCTTACTGCCTCCATGCACATGTTTCATATGATCATCCTTATTGAAAACCAAGGCAAAATATTCATTGTGGGGACTCAGCACTCCTAAAAATCAGGCCACTTTCATTTAGATTCTAAATATAAATTGAGGAGCCTCTGAATGAGCTTCCCCGTCAGCTCCTGGAAACCATGGCTGTTAAGCCCTCTTTGTGAACTACGCATCATGCTTAATTTCAGCAAGTACCTCAACCAGGTGTCTTTATTGCTGTTTATGCTGCAAATACATCACAACATATAGCCACAGTGATGTAGAACCCCTTTCCTGCTCTTTGGCCCTAGCCTTTTATATGGCTGGCTTTCTTCTGAGAGCTATTAAGCTGGTGAGCTAATTACCTTCATAAGGCTCCCTACAAGTGCAAATTGAATTTTCTTCTCTTCCCACTCAAACTACCTAAGTCCTTCCTACTCTTAACTACACCTGGTGACCTGGGTGTTCTAAGTGACCAGTTAGCTTATAGCTACTAAAAGTGCCCTGTCACAGAGCCTAGCTATAGAGAGCCAAGTTTGAAAATTTTGATATTAGTGAACAATATATATGTTCATGGTCTTCAGTAAAACAGACCACCTGCTCTTCCCAGCAGAGAGGTTATAATGAAAATGTTTGCACTTTCAGCTCCTTATTTTGGCTATGTGATAGAGAAGAGACTAAGACTGTAGTTTTTTTGTACATGTAGAGTTTAGAGTCAGAGAGCTTGAGGCCAGAAGGGACTACGAGATCTAGTCTGCCCTCCTGTACATCACAGTCTATCACCACCCAACAACCGAAATTAGATCACAGTGTTACAACCTAGAGAAGACTAGACTATTATGTGCCACAGGCAGAGGCTAGGAGAGACTGAGGTGCACCAGTGTTTTAGGCCCCTGCAGTGGTTTGTAAGTGATTAAGCAAGCAAGTGACACACTGAGACTGGCAGTGATCTTGGGGGTTTTTCGACTTCCTTTGCAATCTGACCTGGTGGAAGATTCCTTCCCAGCCCCACGTACGGCAATCAGTTAGACCCTGAACATTTGAACAAGAATCCGCCAGCCTAAGTACTGGAGAGAGAGAATGGTCAGTGCCTCCTTGGGGCCCTGTCCTGTCCTGCTTAATGTCCCATCTCCAGTCATGGTCATCCCTGATACTTCAGAAAAAGATTAAAAAAAACAGAAAACCCAAACCTCCAAGAATACATTGGGGGAGAGGGGAAATCCCTTCCTGATCCCTACAGGTGTCCTGCTGAAACTCTGAAGCATGAGCTTTAGGAACGTACGACATAGTAATACTAGTAGCGCGGTCTCTGATGAATTGTTATTTTAATGATGCAAAGAGAGTGGAAATTTTATGTGAGCAAAATTGCCATGCAGCCTTTCGTAACATAACTGGCTCCTGCATTGTGTTTATGGACTCTTACATAATCTGCAGAGACCAGCCAGGAACCTATATTCTTATTGTCTTATGAATATAGGTGCTGGTGGTTCCATTATTAAGGTTGAATTTAGTTTTGCACTTAAGTAGGGATTCAGCCACTTTCTTATATTTGAAGAATACAGTTTATACTCCCCTAAATTACAACACTTCTTAGTTTCTGATAATCTACAAGTAAGTAATTTAATTTAGTTTACGAGTTAAATTTAAAATGGGTCCTTTAAGAATCTTAGCTTTGGTTTTTTTAGGGGTCCTGAATAGTCTTAATCATGGAGTAACATACTCTTGAAACCTCCCATATAGTTAAAATATTGAAATTTCATGCATTGCCTACTGTCAGAGAAAAACAGAGTTCTCACTCTCAGGTTGGGTGCAGCAAGTCAGATACTTCATTATCTCTAACTGTTGCATCGAAGGAGAGAGTAAAACAGGTCTCTCACAGGTAAACAATTACAGCAAGCATTTATACCTTTTGTTACATAAAATAATGGGTGACAGCTGCATTTTGTTTATACATATGTCATCCTGATATCTTATTTTCCTCTGCAATTTAGACTATAGTCTACATTCCATACTTACCTAACACAAGGTTGCAACAACTTCTCACACTGTTCTTTCCCACTTGCCTCACACAATCCTACAAATCTCGTGTTATTAGGATTGTAGCTAGCCTGACGGTTGCTCACATAAGGAGACTGCGTGGATTTGAAATCCCCTTCAAATCCCTGTCAGTTCTTTCTCTACTTCCACACTACATTTGAAGAATTTTATGTAGTAGTAAGTCATTTCTTGTTTGTTTGTTTTTTTCATAACTGAAAGATTTTTCTTCAGCAGATGCTGAAAAACAGTATTCTTCTACAGAGAATTCCATGAAGATCTGTGTCACAGTTACCTTCTTAACTGCACCTGGAACCCCTTTCTAGTCTCTCCAAGTGCGCAGCCCTCTCAGATGAGAGGCTTCCTGCCTACACCTCTACCTGGGGGGAATCTTACACTTCTCTGACTTGTAGACCAGGGACCTGGTCTATATCCCTTGCATACTTCCCTTGTTCACTTAACAGGCCCAATTTACTGAGCCCTGCAGGTCTTTCCTTCAGGGCTTTGATGAGCAGTTACCAAACAGTGATCTTATCAAAAACAATGTGTTGCTTATCTTTAACAGTAGGAACACTGCTCTGCATAAGAGAGAGAAAGAATTTGAGGCCACTAAACAGTCCAAATGCCTGTCTAGACTACTATTCCCCTGATAGTAGCCAGATAGGGCAACATAGACTTTCCCACAGAATCTGTCTCTGTTTTGGACTGCTCTGTGTAAGCATCCCCAACAACCCGCACCTCTTTCTCAGTAGAGAGTCGCTTTAACTGTTCAATGTCCTTTTGCTCTTTAGGTTCCAGCCTTGGCAGAACAGTAATGTAACTCTTGGCTGGAGCCTGTAAGTGGAATATTTACAGTTAATTGCTCGGCCTTCTTGTGCTTTCGTAGCTTATTTGCACTCATTGTCTAGTGTTCCTGACTATTTTTTGAACAGCCTGGTATTAAAATGAACTAACCTATGTGTTCAGTTCCCATTAACCCAATATAGCTACTAAGTACCTATTTAATTAAACAATCAGACAATCATATAAAGCATACAGTTTTCATGGATTAATACAAATTAGCCCTGTGTCCTTCTCAATCCATCCTCTTTCAAAATGGGGGTTGCCATCTCTTACTCTTCTCAATGGCTGTGAAGCTGCGGGTTGCTATCAGAAAGATGGTCTTTTTCAAATGTTTACTGCTTGCCATTGTTTCCATTGAGGGTGAAGCCAAGATGCCCTCAGGGAGGATGGTGGCTACCAACTCACAGAGCCACCATTCTTCTTGATGGCAGTTTGATTTCATGCTCGTTGGGGACAATCGGAAGTAATGGCCATTTTGAAACAAGGGATCTTTACTAATGGTAACTTGTAGCTTCACACCCATTGAGAACAGTAAGAGATGGCAGCCATTTTGAGATGGAAGGTCTTCATGGAATTCTTTGTAAAAGAACATTAATTTTCAGCCTTCACTGAAGAAAAAATAAATAGCACTATTAATCCTAAACACTTACTTTCAAAATCTCTTCTTTGCACTGGATCACTTAACTTTTGTGAACTTTTCACAAGGGGGAAATACTGGGGTGCTGTGCAAGGGAATTTGTGGCATAGGATAGACAAAGGAAACTGGTGTGTGTAAGTAAAAGCAGGGGAATGTGGAGGTTAGGAGATGGTGGGGCGTGGGAGCTGGCCAATACACTCTGGATGCTTTGTGTTGCTCCTCAATGGATGAAGCACCCAGAGCATATTGGTCAATCTAAAAACCAAAATCATTAGATTGCATGGTAATGTTTTCTCTACCTTTCTTGTTAGTGACCATGTACAAAAATTTTAATTGCAAAAATAAAAAAGGAAATTCCCAGGCTAAAAACTTAAACTGAAGCGAAGAGTGCATGGCAGTAATTTTAACGGTAAAAACAAAAAGAATGCTGTAATGATCCCTAAAATAACTATTACAAACCAAGGAAATTCAGAGCTAAATTTTAAATTTAAAAGAAATCTAGAAGTGTTAAGCTATGGTAATGCACAGTTAAGCATCCAAATAATCATTACTCTGCCCTGTAATGATACCATGAACAAAACAAATAAATAAAATCTCTCTTAAAAATCAGTTTATTATAATCTGGGACTGCAACCCCTATTATGGATTTATCATATTTGCATGTTATAATGTCACTACAGGGTCGAGTTTAGGTTTGAGTTCCATAACTCTGTATTTCCATACCTTAACATATTTGGATTTGTCTTAAATTTGACCATAACTCTGAATCTTACTGGGTTTGTGGTGATTATTTTTAGTATAATTAAAACATTTTTGTAACATATTTTACCCTTAAATTACTGATAAATTTAGTGAAGGTTGAGAGAATTTAACATAGTTTTGTATCTGGGATTTTTAATCACTTTTGCTAGATTCAGATTTAGGAAACATTTTTTTAACATATCTGTTAGTATTTCCAAATCAATGTTATATTACTGTTTTTATGTTTATTTGCAGTTGGGGATTATATATCGAGATATAAAACTTGAGAATATTCTACTTGATTCTAATGGCCACGTTGTGCTGACAGACTTTGGTCTGAGTAAGGAGTTTCTTACAGATGAAGTGAGTATTTGAATATTCAGTGATTGTGGACACCATCCAGAAAGAATTTGGTTAGAAGAAAGTAATTGTTTTCTATCCTATTGCTTTATTAAGGGGAACAGCTGAAACAATCTTAAACAAATAACATTCCCAAAAAATTAGGCTTATATTTAACTATATTAAAATCAGAAATTTATCAGAAGCGAGACAGAATATACATTTTTAAATAAAATATAGTTTAATAATTTGGCATTATACTGGTTAATTTACATCTCATGGAAGCACTGAACAAGAGTTTTTTTTTTTTAAATTTATTTCAGAAGTTTCCTTTTTCTCGGCTCTCTGAGCTAAGAGGTGAAAACATTATCTAAAAGTTGTATCTGTTCTTGATTTCCTTATATAGCACCTGTCTTGAACTCCAAATCTGAATCTACAAATGTAAACTTGACTTGTGACATATCTGCTTATTTAAACATACTTCTTTGAAGGACCTATCATAATCTTTCCAACAAATGCTAGAACCTTGAAGGATAAGGGGTGAACGGTGGTACTCGGCCTAATCACATGTGCTTCCATAATTGTCAAGACACAGCATTACCTTGTTGCCCACAAAAGTAAATGGCTATTGACAAAGAATGGTACGGTGACCTGTGAAAACAGGTCAGATTGAACACACCCAAAACAAATACCTTGTGTGTAGTATAAAATGAAAACAATTTGCTCCCAAGAAGAGAGGGGGGTTGTTTTTTGCACACTGTGTATTATGGAAAGAGATTTTTTTTAATAAAGGTCGATATAGCTCCATGAATATGGGAGCCAGAGGGTGTGATATAACATCAAGTTTAGCCAAATTGCAAAGACCTTTATAAAAATATATCGTATTTACCTACACATTTTATCATGTTATTTAGAGCATTAGTAATGCACCTGGCAGAGATCATATAAATCGTATATTGAAGAATGTCCTGTAGCATCTAATTGATCATGCTCTATTTTAAGTCTAGATGACATTTTTGTTTTAAATACCAAAGATTGTTTCATGTGGTTATGTTAAATCTGCCCCACAAATTCATAATATTGTAGTTCTTGCCTGGGAGGTAGTGAATAGTCTCAAGGGTTCTGGGTTAATTCTCTGTATGATGGAAGGTGATTTGTCTATGCAGTTCTGAACTGTTTGGATGATAACTGTGGGTCACCAGCTGTTAGTTATATATAGCCCTTATTCACTGTAATCATTTAATACCAATATATGTGTCTTTTTTAGAATGAGAGAGCATATTCCTTTTGTGGAACTATAGAATACATGGCTCCAGATATTGTCAGAGGAGGAGACACCGGACATGACAAGGTGTGTTTCATCTCAACTTTCTTTTGTCACTGCCTGTTTACATTCCTGATTAAAATGAATCCTACTCTGTAGTTTTTTATGTGATTATTTGCCTGCCCTCCAAAACTTCCTCACCCCATTTCACAACTCAAGCTTTCCCAACTAAGGCCCAGGAAGAAGTGAGAATCAGACATGTTGAAAATCTCTGGGTGAAGATAAAAGGAGGAAAAGGTGAGGAGGTGGTAGGATGTCTACTGTATACCACCAAATGAGGAGTAGATGACGACATTTTTAGAACAAACAACAGAAGCAGCCAAAACACGAACCATGGTGGAGGACTTTAACTTCCCAAATACTTGTTGGAAAAATAATTCAGGAAAACAGACTGTCAACAAGTTTTTGGAATGTATTTGGGACAACTTTTTATTTCAAAAGGTGGAGGAGGTAACAAGAGGAGCAGATATTTTAGATTTGATTCTGATCAATAGAGAGGAAGTAGTTGTTGTGAATCTGAAAGCAAAAGGCAACTTCAGTGAAGATCACAAAATGATAGAATTTATTATTCTAAGGAAAAGGAATGAGACCAGCAGAATAAGGACAATGGACTTCACAAAAGCAGACTTCGACAAACTTAAAGAACTGTTATGTATGATACATTTGAAAAGAGAGTGTAAGGCAAATGGAAGTAGTACAGGAGAGCTAGCAGTTTCTCCGAGACAATATTAAAAGCAAAACAGCAAACTATATCCTGAGGCAGAAGAAAAATGGGAAGACTAATAAGAGGCCAATAACGTGAAACTCAAAAAGGAATTGTACAAAATGGAAACAAGGACAACCTTGCTAAGGATGAGTGTGAAAGAATAGCACAAACAAGCAGGAACAAAATCAGAAAGACTAAGGCCTGATCTACACAGGGGTGGGGAAAGAATTAATCTAAGTTACTCAACTTCAACTATGTGAATAGCATAGCTGAAGTTGGCGTACTTAGATCTACTTACCGTGGTGTCTTTACTGCAGTAAGTTGACGGCTGATGCTCTCCCATCAACTCCATCTAGACTAGACACGATAAATCGAACCCCGCTGGATCAGTCACTGTCTGTTGATCCAGCGCATAATGTAGATAAGCCCTAAGGCACCAAATGAGGTATACCTAACGAAAGACAAAAGACAGTAAGATGAGGTTCTATAAATACATGGGGGCAAGAGAAAGATAAAGGAAAGTGTAGGTCCATTACTTACTAGGGAAGAAAAGCTTATAACAGATGACACAAAGAAGACACGTGTTTAATGCCTATTTTGCTTCAGTTTCACTAAAACAATTATTTCACTGGAAGCTTCACCCAATATTAACAACAAGGAGGAAGGAACACAGGACAGAATAGGGAATTAACAGATTAAAGAATATTGAGGTAAATTAAATATTGTATTCAAGTTGACAGGGCCTGATGAAATTCATCCTAGAGTACTTAAGGAGCTAGCTAAAGCAATCGTTTTCAAGAACTCATGGAGGATGGGGAAGGTCCCAAAGGATTAGAGAAGGGTGAACATGATACCTCTCTTCAAAAAGGGGAACAAAGAGGACCCGGGAAATTATAGACTAATCAGCCTAACTTAATAATAATAGGCAACATGGATTTTGCAAGAATAAATCATGCCAAACCAATTAATTTCCTTCTTTGACAGGGTAGCTGGCCTAGTGGATAGTGAGGAAGCAGTAGACTTTAATAAGGTTTTTGACACAGTCCCACATGACATTCTCATAAGCAAACTAGGAAAATGTAGTCTACCATAAGGTGGTTGCAGGACTGATTTGAAAAAGTGTACTCAGAGTAGTTCTCACTGGTGATTCTTTGAGTGAAAGTCCCTATGTATATTCCACAGGTGGGTTTGCATTGGCTGCATGTGCCCAAGTCCAGAAATTCTTCAAAGGAGTGACCATTGACCTGCACATGTGTTATAGATCCCCTCATGCTTCAGACCCAGAGTGTAAAAGGCGGCGTGGGTCAACACCAATCTAGTTACTTCTTACCACCATATGACCTGAGTTGGAATAGTGTCCTGTTTCATTCTGTGTATAAACTATAACACGCAATATTTGTGAATAGTTTTTCTATATTTGTTTAAGAAGTTTGTTGTTATAGTATAGAATCATTTCTCAATCCACTCTCTGGTCTAAGACTATGCCCAGAGTCCCAAGCTTCAAGAATTGTCTTGTGTACTTCTTCTACATCAGTGACAAGTATCAATGGTGCTTCTACTGTGTGGGTGAAGCACATATCTCTGCACAGAGCAGTATCTGTAGATCCTTTTCCACCTAGAACTCGAGAGGCCCAGGAGCTCCAACTTAGCCTCTTCTATCAGGAACTTTGTGTGAGGTCATGCTCTGATCTGGGCCTGGGAGACCCCCTTGTACATTGGCCTCCACAAACCAGCAGTGCCTCTCCAAAATACGCCTTAGAGCAGTGTCATCAACCCCAAAGCCAAAGGACTCTTTTTCCAGGCTGCCTCTTGAGAGTAGAGAGCACTCTCAGGGTGCAGGGACAGAGGATGGTCCATAAGAAATGCATTCTGTTCCTGAGCTGGTCCAGTTTGGGTGACACACTATGTTTGGAACCATGGAACCGGCTCGACTAAGACCCCTAGGAGGAGGGCAAGGCATGCAAAAAGAAGGATCAGTCAGTTCCGACTGTGACTGTGGTACCAAAATGGTAGAACAGATGCTCACCAGTTCCATATTCGTGTGTGAGTCTGGACTCATTGTTGGTATCACCTTGTTCATCTAAAGACTGTTCAGCTGCAACAGATGAGCCAAGTTCTTCAGGCATATCTGCTGAAACTCCTTGGGCAGTACAGACTTATATAACACCAGAGGATATTTTCCTCCCCTACCTACAGTCTCCACTCCTTTCTGGCCCTGATCTTGTGAGGGAAGTCCTGGTTCTGGAGGAAGAATCTTTACTAATGTTTCAGAATTCAGCAGTTCCATCTTCAGCCATCGGGCAGGAGTGTTCCAGTACCCATGGCATTGCTGCTACCAACAGAACAGTCCTCAGAATTGGAAGAGGAGATAGCTGCATCAGTATTTCCACAGAAGGACAGGAGACCCAATAGACAGTTGAGAGGCTATACCACGGGTCGGCAGCCTTTGAGAAGTGGTGTGCCGAGTCTTCATTTATTCATTCTAATTTAAGGTTTTGCATGCCAGTAATACATTTTAATGTTTTTAGAAGGTCTCTTTCTATAAGTATGTAATAATATATAACTAAACTATTGTTGTATGTAAAGTAAATAAAGTTTTTAAAATGTTTAAGAAGCTTCATTTAAAATTAAATTAAAATGCAGAACCCCCCAGACTGGTGGCCAGGACCTGGGCAGCATGAGTGCCACTGAAAATCAGCTCGTGTGCTGCCTTTGTCACGCGTGTCATAGGTTGCCTACCCCTGGGCTATACTTATCATCCCTCCTGATATGACCCCCTTCGCTCCCAGCACCACTGGTACCAATTCCTTGGGAAGCCATTGCGACTGATGGATTCCTCTTTCTGGCCTTATTGGAGACCACAGGATTCCTATGGCAGGAGTCTGGACCCCTCTCATGAGTTGTACCATTTCTCCCCGTCTTGCTGGCCGATTCCATTGGTGTATGAGGAGGAGGAGCCAGAACCAGTTCTGCCGATTTTGATATGAGCTTTGTGATAGAACACTGAGCAACAACAGTTGAGCCAGCACTCTGGTCACTGCAGCTTCAGTTAAGCACTGCAGAACAGACCTTATTAAGAACTGTGTCTATCTGATGGGTGGAGATGAACTGGACGGCTAATTAAGCTATTAGGCGGAGGATATAAAAAGGCACAGGGTGGAAGTGGTGGGGAAGAGCATACAGGAGCTGAGGGCTCCCTAAAACTGTAGGAGTTAAGACTGTATAGTGTACAAGGGTGGTGGGAACCAACATTGTAAATAAGCTGCACTGGCTGTTTTACTAGCATAAAGGTCTCTGTGCTGTTTTTTGACTTGAGCAGAGGCCCTGCCACGGGCTGCTGTTTCATCATCTCTGGACAATGCTGTCACTTAGTCATTGCCTTGTCCACCAGATGACAGTCAGTACTAGGAGCTGTTACATAGAGTTGCAAATGATCTACAGATCCCAGTAAATTAGTTCAGGATCCCCAGCAGTAGTGCCCCGACATTTTGCAGCCAAAGGGACTGAGTAAGGTGACCTTTCCAATTAACGAGGCTATACCAGAGCCAGCCAGAGTGGTATGGCACACACCAGCATCTTGTGTCCCTACACCAAAAAAGGCTGAGCAAGAGACTGGGGGGGAACTCAGTGGTTTGAGCATTGGCCTGCTAAACCCAGGGTTGTGAGTTCAATCCTTGAGGGGGGCATCTAAGGATCTGGGGCAAAAATCAGTACTTGGTCCTGCTAGTGAAGGCAGGGGACTGGACTCAGTGACCTTTCAAGGTTCCTTCCAGTTCTAGGAGATACGTATATCTCCAATAAAATAAAATAAAAATGTGATTTTTGTTTCTCCCAAAGAAACTGACTTTTTGTTTTCTCATCCTGCCCCCAACTCATTGATGGTACAGGCAACTCTGGAACGAGTTAAGTCACATTACCAGAAATCCATCCTGGCAGTCAGAGACTGGACTTCCTGGGAAGGAAGGTGTTCTCCACAGATCTGCAATTTCATATGGCTAACTACCAAGCATTGTTAGTGAAATATGATTTTAACAGCTATGCCAGGCTTGCAGACTTTAAAGATAAACTTCCCATAGAGGACAGAACCCAGTTCCAGTCCCTTCTAGGTGAAGTGAAGTTATAGCAAAGCCCTCCAGGCTGCAGTAGCTACCGCAGACATGATGTTCAGGACTTTGGCCATGGAGCTTGCTATGGTGAAGGACTTGTGGCTACAGTTGTCAGGGTTTCTTAGGGAGGTCCAGAACACCTTGCAGGACCTTCCCTTCAGTGAGTCCAGCTTTTTTAATGAAGATACATCTAAATCCTTGTACTCAGTAAAGGACTCAAGATCTACTCTGAGGTCCCTGGGGATTTACACTTCGGTCCCCAGGAGGAAACGCCATAGACATTCCTTTAGAGCAAAACCTTCTCTGCATGCTCTGTATTACCAGTGTCTACCTGAGTCTGCCAGAGGACTCAGAGGTTCAATTTCTCACCTCCCTCTGCTGCCACAGCTTCCACTCACTGTCAACCACAGGCCAAGGGCCACTTTTGACATACAGCTCGAGACCTGCATGCCACATAGAGGCCACCCTCTTCTCCTGTCACCTTTGGTAGTTGTCTCATTCTGTTTGCCTACAGCTGGAACAAGATCGCCATAGACAGTTGGGTCCTGGAGATTATCAGGGCTATTCCATCAAGTTTCTCTCCTTCCCTCATCACAAACCTCCTTCCCAATCCCTCTTCAGGGACCACTCTCACCTCTGCTGTTGTGAACTCCCAGGGTATACGTAGCTTTATTGTGATGTGGTTTCTGATACACCAGTTCCAAAGTCTGACTGCTTTATCAAGAGAATACTATGGGGGGCAATAGAACGCATCCAGCCTCAGTACCAAGGGAGGGTTTTTTTTCTCTCCATATTTCCTAATCCCCCAAAAATATGGAGGGTGGGAGACTCATCCTGGACTTTCGGCAGCTTTATCAACATCTTTATCCAAAAGTTGACATTTAGGATGATTACACTGGCATCTATAATTCCCTCCTTTCAGAAAGGGATGTAGTTTCTGGCTCTCAAAATGGATGATACCTGTTTCCACATGGATATTTACCCATCCCACAAGAAGTCCTTGCGTTTTATGGTATGACCGGAATGTTGCCAGTTTTGGGTACTCTCCTTTGGACCCACTACAGCACCCAGAGTATTCATGAAAGTTTTCTCTGTGGTACCATCCCAGATCAGACGCTAGGGCTATAGTCTTGTTTCCATACATGGACGACTGGCTCCTGGTAGCCCAGACTCATCAGGAAATCATGTCAGCAATAGGATCTCTTGCACAGCTTTTTGCTACCTTAGGCATTTGTATAAACAAATAAAATTCCATTTTGTTATCCACAAGGACAACAAACTTTATGGGAGCACAGTTGGATGCAGTCTCTGCGAGAGCATTTCTCTCTCAAGACAGATTTCATGTGACGAGCAACCTGATTTTCTGCATTACCCATAAACCGTGATCTACGGTACACCCATCTCTCTTGCTGTTGCGTCACATGCCCTACATGTCTCTGTTCACCAGACTCCATATATGCTGTCTGCAAGCCTGGTTCCACTCAACTTACTGGCCAAACAGGGACCATATTGACTCCACGGTGACTGTTCCCACCAGAGTTCTCGACTCGTCACTTGATGGTCAAACTCAAGTCATGGTGTGGATTTCTTTCAACCCTCCTGCACTAAGAGCCACCATTTTTGAGAGACACCTCCCTTACAGGGTGAGGTCCTCATGTGGACTACCACACTGCTCAGGGTACCTGGACCTCACAAGAGACCAGGCTGCATATGAAATTATTGGAACTGAGGGCGGTTCACCTTGCATGCAAGTATCAGAGGGGTAGCCTTGTTAGTCTGGATCTGTAAAAGCAGCAAAGAATCCTGTGGCACCTTATAGACTAACAGACGTTGTGAAGCATGAGCTTTTGTGGGTCAATACCCACTTCATCAGATGCATGCAAGGCCTTCTTTCCTCTCATAAGCTCACTCCATATACAGATAATATTGGACATTATCCTCACGGTGGAGTATATGAGCAAAGAGGGAAGAGCAAGATCTCATCCCCTTTGCCTGGAAGCAGTCAGACTTTGGAACTGGTGTATCAGAAGCCAAATCGTGGTACAAGCCGTGTACATCCTGGGATTTCACAACTCCCTGGCAGGCAAACTAAGTAGAAATTTCTCTGCAGACCACGAATGGGAGAGCCACAGCAGTCCTAACTAAATATTTACATAATTATGGGACCTCTTTGTGTCCCAGACGAACAGAAAACTTCCCCTTTTGTATTGTACATCACGATTCCGAGGGTGATGCTTTCCTGGACAGACAGCCTCAGATAAGCCTTTCTTCCTATCCACCTGCTACCTCAAGTTGGAGGGAAGATCCGTCACCACAGAGCCACCATCCTCCTCGTAGCACCCTGCTGATCCAGATAGTTCTGATTCACAGAACTTCCACTGATTTCCATATTTCTACCTATCAGGATCCGCCTATTTCCAGGTCTCCTAACTCAGGATTGAGATTGGTAAATCAAGTACCCAAACCCGGGCTCACAATATCTCACAGCTATTTTCTGTGTGATCCTTATTAGAATGTACATATCAAGTTACTACCCAGAATGTGTCAATGATGTGAAGACAGATTTTAGAGTGCTAAGTTAAAATGTATATAGAAGCTTTAATTTTAGGAAAACACTTACTAGTTTTTGCAAGCCATTATTCTAGCTTATTTTATTGAAATGAGATGTGCTCTAAAATTTTGTTACTATTAACTGTTTTTGAAAATCAAGTCACACTATTGCAAGCATCTCTTTTTCTGTTTTGAAGAAAGCCTCCTCTGCATAGAAAGATGTTTGCTTATATCAATAGACATGAACCACCAAGACAGTCATCTTCCACCTTTCCCCATTATGATCACTGGACTCTCCATGAATATCAGGAAGCCTAATCTCTTCAGTTTAACTTGGAAGGATCACAGCCGTAACACCATCTTTCCCTTTCCTGGCCCTTATGACCTGTCATACTTCCCTCTTTTAGGATTTTATACAGCCACTGCTGTTGATCAGCTACCCTCACCAAATAGTCCTGTAGGTATACTTGGGCCTCTCTCAGTCTCTGCTGATTTTCCAGTATCTGTCGCTTTGAGACATGGACCTGCTTCTGGTGCTTATCAGGTCCCCTCTGGGAGCAGCAACTCTGGCATCCACCCTGGTAGGGGATAACTTCTCTCAGCAAAATAAAAAAGCCTGTACTGTTGACATCTCCATTTTTACTTTCTCATGGGGTCCTTTCTTGGCTGTGGCCCCTCACCCTCCGCTTTGTCGAGATTTGACTGCCTTACAGTGTCTCTCTAACCCCTCATCTGAGTACTCGTCATGCACAGTCTATCACTGACGCCTTATACCAGAGGTATCATCATGCCCACATTGTCCAACATGCTGTCACAGTGTCCTATTCTGATTTCTTGGTGATGCTCCCTTCTGGAGATTCTGGGGATAGCTCTGCCTTGTTCAGTGCTCCCTTTTTTCTCTTCCGCCATTGGAGGTCTCCTCCATCTGAGTTACAGTACAACTGCTTTGTGACTCAGCCCTCCAGCTAGGTCACACCATGGTAAGCCCCTCTGCAGCAGCAACATCAGGTAGTCCTCATACCCACTGCCCTGACTATGTCACTCCCATAGTGACTCAGGCAGTCTTCCCATTCACTGCCCTAGCAATACCATTTTGCAGTGGATGGCAGGGGCATCCAGACCCGCCCCCAACTCTGGCTGTTTCAGTGTGGGGCATACAACCCATCACAATGACCTGCGAGGAAAGATTGAAAAAAAAATGAGTTTGTTTAGTTTAGAGAAGAAAACACTGAAGGGGGACATTATAGTCTTCATGTAAAAGATTTTTATAAAGAGGAGAGTGATAAATTGTTCTCCATAGCCACTAAGGACAGGACAAGAAGCAATGGGTTTACATTACATCAAGGGAGATTTAGGTTAGACATTAGGAAAAACTTACTAACTGTAAGAGTAGTTAAGCACTGGAACAAATTACTTAGGAAGATTGTGAAATCTTCATTATTAGAGATTATTAAGAACAAGTGAGACAGAGACCTGTCGGGATGGTCTAGATAACATTTAGTCCTGCCTCAGTGTAGGGGTTTGGAGCAGATGACCTATGATTTAGTATTTTCTCATAAATCCAAATAGGGAAATGTGCATATATATGTTTTTTATTTTTATATATGTATATAAAATACAGTTAAACATTTTCTATGCTATGTCAACTTAATTATTCTAATATCTTAATTCTGTAATTTTACCATACCCTGCCTTTGTGTGTTAAACTGCAGCATAGATCTCTTTTGTTAGCTATTTCCTAGGATTTTGTTTTATTTTTATATGCTTTTTGAAGTACCATATGTGTAATTTTTATTTTATAGGCTGTTGATTGGTGGAGTCTTGGTGTTCTTATGTATGAGTTATTAACTGGAGCATCACCTTTTACAGTTGATGGAGAGAAAAATTCCCAAGCTGAGATTTCTAGGTAAGTTATGAAACAATAACGTGTGTGTTTTCTCATAGAAAATTATTATAGTGCCACCCTGTGAATTATTTTGATGACTTTTATCCTGATTTAGGAAAAAAATGCAACGTAATCTGTTTCAGTTCAGTTAAATTACAGATGTTAGATTAAACACCTACCAAATCCTTATTATCAGAAATTCAGCATTTCTCACTGAGCCATCAGGAAGCAGACTGGTTTCATTAACTTCTGCAGGTAGACCATCAACAAGAATCTACCTAGTATTTATAATATTTAATTGTAGTAGTACCTGCAGCATGGTAGATGGTTTCCAAGCACAGATGAAGATGCATTCATTGCACCTAAATGCATACAACCTTGCTCCAAACAGAAAAAGGCAATGGATGGTCTGTGGCAAGAGTGTAATCTCCACCTGTACAACCTCCACTCCACATTTGAAATACCATGGTAGAGATCTTTGAGCTAATTCAGAAGTCCTCATGTGCATAGACATTGAAGCTTTTGAGAACAATCAGTTGTAGCATTTTTAGTGCTGCTGCAGAGAGGAGCTCCATCAGCACAAATAGAAACTTTGTGTTGCGGCAAGATCATCTTTACACAAGTGCTAGCTTCATATTAAAGCTTTCCAAAATACTCATGCAAAGTGAGGTGTAGTTGTAGAATGGAAGACTATCTACATTTGAAACCATATGCAAACACAACAGCTGCCTGTCATATCTTGCGTCATCTAATGATGAACTGCATACTTTGCAGGATAGCTTTGCCAACATATGAGCCCTTGAAGGTCATCCAAGTGGATCATATATGTAGAATTGGGGATTTCGTTCTTAGTTTACATCATGGGTGTTAGTTACTTTATTAACTAACAAACAACACAAATCAAAGAATATAGTCTCTTTCTGCCAACATGATGCACTTCTGAGAGGAGACAGTGAAAACAGTGTTCACAGAACTGAACATCTCCTTTCAGATTGTTTAATATACAGTTTTTTCTTGTCTTATAAACCCTTACTCAAAAGATTTAAGAGACCAATCAACCTGAACTAAACCTTTGCTTGAGCACCCAGCATATATCTGTATTGTTACGTCGGGGTGGTACCTAGGTATCCAAATCTAAATCTCTGAGCAGGCTGTAGAGGCAATTTGAAGAAAATATGCCCGTTCCCAGATAAGATACCCAAAATGCATCCATACCCAAATGGATATTTCCCATTTCTAATTTGTTTCTTGACTTTGTGGGTCTTACATCCCATAAGTTAAAAGTCCTCATTAAACTTTGCTCAAAGAAGAAAGTATCTGGTTCCCATTGATCTTGCTCCCAATGGACAACGACAACTACAGTCCTTACCCCCCAGACACCAATCTATAATAATTGTTAGAGTATACATAAGTGAGACAAAGAGGACCTTTGATGCTATAAATTCAGGAAATACATGTGTGTGTCTTTTCTGTTGATTCACATTGTCTTCAAGAGCCTAGAAACTCCATGAGGCTTATCTTGAGTTTTTTAAAAAGAAACTTAGACCTCTTTCTTTTTGCAATCTGTAGTGGAGTGGGCACTGCTATAACTAGCAATTTGTATGTGTTGCCACTGGAGATGTGTATGTATTAATTATATTGATTACTTAAGAATCCACAGGTATTAATTAAAGGGTTGACAGGTTCTTGTCCAAGATCAGACCCAGTATTATACAAATTATTATATAGTTAGGAATCCTGATGTGCAAAATTGCAACACACACACTATGGAAACTCTTCTATATTTAAAAATAGAATTTATTAATACATTTAGCACAGTCATAAACACCCCAACTTAGTAAGACAGAGATTCTACAGAATGCACATTTGCACATCCATATGCTCACACCATCCCTTGTAGAACAATCTGAAATGTTAGCCATCATCTTCCTCATCACCAGTAGCCATTCCAAGGACTGCATCTCCTTCTCCTACTGCCCCTAGTCTGTAATGCAACTTTTATAATATGAAATATTAGTGACACTATATATGATGCACATTTAGTAGGGGTATTTCCCTTTTTCCTTATTTGTATGTCCTTACCTTACTAATTTTATAGGTTACTAATTCTATAGGTTAGTATATCAATGATCTCAACTTACTATCATACACATCAATTCATTACCATTGCCCTTTTGTGGTTAGGTATCTGCGGATGTAGCTTATGTACCTGTTATATATGACAATTCATTGCAATGACACTTGTGGTTGGATCATGTACCTGTAGTCAGAACTTTCCTTTAAATACCCTATTGTTAGCATCACAACACAGTAATTCCTCACTTAACGTCGTCCCGGTTAACGTTGTTCTGTTGCTGGTCTATTAGAGAACATGCTTGTTTAAAGTTGCGCAATGCTCCATTATAATGTTGTTTGGCAGCCGCCTGCTTTGTCCAGCGCTTGCAGGAAGAGCAGCTTGTTGGAGCTAGCTGGTGGGGGCTTGGAACCAGGGTGGACTGGCAGCCCTCATCAGCTCCCCTAAGTTCCCTGTGAGGCATCTGCTCAGCATGCTGTCAAGTGGCAGGCAGTTCTAGTGTCCCTCCCACCACTGCCGTGTGCTGCTCCTGCCCTCTGCCTTGGAGCTGCTCCCGGGAGCCTCCTGTTTGCTGTGCACGGGGTGGGGGGGGGAAGAGAGGTGCTGATGTCAGGGTGTCCCCCTGCTACTGTACCCCATCTCCACAGAGCAGGGTGGGGAACACCACAGGGTTCAGGATGGAGGGAGCTTGCTGGCAGCAGTTGCTGTCTCAACTTGCTGATATACTTAAAAAGGCAGTGTACTTAGAGTGGTGTCAACGTACTTAAAGGGGCAATGCGTCACACTCTCTCTCTCTCTCTCTCTCTCTCTCTTTGAAAAGTGGAGGGAGTGGTTCACTCTAGTGGGATAATCATCACATTCAGTTTCCGCAGGGAATGTTTGCAGCCAGTGCCATGTATCTATTGTGTCTCCTCCCTTCATTCGTGCTGCCTTGTAGAGTGTGAGCTTGCATTAACAACAATGTATTAATCCTTGAGGGCTCAGCCAAGTGCTAGTTCATCATTTAGCAGTAAGGCATTCCCTGGGAAATATCCCATCCTCTTCCACCCTCTGACTTCACTACCTCAACGAAGCTTTCACAATCATCATTGCTGTGTACAGTATGAAATTATTTGTTTAAAACTTATACTGTGTGTATATATAATGTCTTTTGTCTGGCAAAAAAAATTTCCCTGGAACCTAATCCCCCCTATTTACATTAATTCTTATGGGGAATTGGATTCACTTAACACTTTCACTTAAAGTAGCATTTTTCAGGAACATAACTACAACGTTAAGTGAGGAGTTACTGTACTTGTATCAGATACTGGCAGTGTATCTGTACAAAGTTTATCTGTTCCAAGTACATAGGCCTCAAGCCTTATGCCAACTTGCTGAAGATAAATGTCTTACAGGATACAGGCCTTTAGGTTCCTTGTATTGCTGCTGAATATAATGCAGAGTAGAATATAGTAAAGGCAAGCTAGCTCACTGGGCTACAGACTTGATTAAAGTGCTGGCCTAGATGATGGCAGACAACATTGTGACTCACTTTCTACAGCTAAAACCATGAACAGGTGATTTAGAATCTAAGCTGCATCTTATTAACTTCTCCTGTTATGAAAAGAATAACGGTTTTGGGAATAGCCTGGGCTAGACTTTGAAAAACAGTGGTCCAAAGACTTTGCTTCTTTCAGATAGACCCAAAAACTCAGGGCCATCTCAACTAAGTACTTTAAGGACTGACTGTCCTTTGGTAAGTCCACAGGTGGATTTTTTTCAGGTTCTTATTTTCCAGTTGCCCCAAGATCAACTTCAGAAATAATAAATCTCACAGACCTGTTAACCAACCCACACAGGCTATGCAGACCTCCAAGAACTGCTGCTGAGCCAGTTTTCCTCTTCTGTCTGTCTATACTGACTAAAAGTTGAACTGCAGGTAACTTTCAGTCAACTGCCAACAGTGAATAGATTAAATAGTTATCGTTGGCATAGACGTGAGTTGGCAGAAGCATAATTCTTCTTTGAGTAATGATCTATATGTGGATTCCAAACACGGGTGCGCATGCACACCATGTGCCGGAGCCAAAACTTCATAATATTATCCCTTGACCCGCACATGCATCATGTGTTGGCCATGTGGCACGTTTGAGGTTTTAAGAGGCTGCTTTGATTGACAACTAAGAGTACTGCGTTTGCCTTTTACTGGACATAGTTTTTCTCTAGTTAAATAGTTGTCCGTTGGTTCATAGTAGTTAGCTGGTTCTCCCTTGGACTTTATTCCTCTACTGGGGACGACTTCTCCTCCCTGGCACCGGGACTGTGCCCCTCAGGCCAGCTTCAAGAACTGTTCCTCGTGCTCTCACTCCTTTTCGGTGAGCAACGAACACGCTCATTGCCTTTACTGCCTGGGTGATGCTCACATAGTTTTCCACTACTCCATCTGCTTTTTGTTTCCACTGTGGACCCAAGCAGCTCGAGAATTTTGCCTATATAGTTTTCTAACGGAGGAGGCAATGCGGCCAGGTGCACAACCTGATCCGGCTCCGACACAACCATTGGAGCAGCATCCATCACCAGCAGTGAGCACCTCACTGGATCCCTCACGTGCATTGCCTGCAGCACCGCCACACTCACCAAAGCCCCACTGTATGCACAAGAAGCATAGGCACAAGGGCGGCTCTCCGACAGGACCGTCTCAAAATGCAGCATTACCTCCCCAAGCTGTGATAGGTCGGGTGAGAAGTTGCACATCGTGATGGAAGCTCCAGTTCCAAAGAGTGTGTGTATGGAGCACTGTTCCAAATGCTATTGCTCAGTGCCAGCTTCATCTTTCATTCTGGCCCCAGAAACTCCTACTTCACTCTCAGCACTGCCAGCTCCCCCGGGACCCTCATGTGAATTGCACTGAGTCCCGCACACTCCGGGCCATTTATCGCCCTTGACACCATCAGCAGAACTCATGTTGTTGTTTGTGGACACTTTACCATGCTCTGGACCTCTGTCCAGCCCCAGACTCCCTTTTCCAGCCAATGAGCCTCTTGTCCTCCACCATTCTCCACCAGCTCCGGTGGTGGACGAGCCACTTCTGCTCATTCACAATCCTCCCGCTCCATGTCTGGCACCATTGGTCCCACCAGCGCTGACGCCTCCTTCTCTCTTGGACCTTCGGAGTTCAACTGGTTTTTCGACCTGGACATGGCCCTTTCCCTGTCCCGCTCCTACAGTCCAGACTCTTGACATTGGTCTTACCCTCTGGACTACGGTCCTGCATCTGACCCATGGTTCCGTTACCTATGGGTGGTGTGGATGCATGGCGATCCCTAATCCTGATCTCACTGGCCCTTGTGGGCCCCCTACCACCGTCACGGTATGTATTGCCTGCACCGCTCATCTCCTTCTCTACTGCAACCTTCGAACCCCTGGATGCTTTCACACCGTTGGCCCCAGCTGCACCATCAGAGCCACTGGTCCCTACAGGTGCTTCGTTGTCACTGGATGATGCCCTTATTCCACGTTCCCTCTCACCACCAGAGGACCACGCACAGTACCAGTCCCTGCTCCATCACATGGCTGCTGCTCTCAGTCTCCTGCTGGAGAATGTTCAAGACTCCCCGCCAGGACCAGTTCCTGGATATCTTTCAACCTCCCGGATCCTCTTGTATGGCCTTACCAATACATGACACTATCTTACAACCAGCCTAAATGGTTTGGCACACACCAGCATCCTGCGCCTCAGCACCAAGGAGGGCAGAACACGGCTACTTTGTCCTCTCTAAAGGCACTGACTTCCTTTTTACCCACTCACTACTCAACTCTCTGATTGTCCATGCCGCCACCAAATGTGCCAGTCAGCAGCACTTCAAATCTAGCCCCCTGACCATGCTGCCAGAAAACTAGATTTCCGGGCTGCAAAGTTTATTCTCAGCAGGGTTACAGTTCCACAATGCCAGCTACCAGGCTATTCTTGCTGAATAAGATTTCCTGTCCTGTTCCAAACTGGCAGACTTTCAGGACTCTCTTCCAGCAGACAAGCAGCAAGAGATCCAGCACCTGTTAGACGAGGGCAAACTGGTAGCCAAAATGGCCCTCCAGGCTGTGGTTGATGCTATGAACACTGCATCTTGCTCCTTGGCATCCAGCTTGGTACTGTGCCCCAACTCTGGGGTCCAGTCTAGTGGCTTCCCCAAAGAGGTCCAGACAACCCTTGTGGACCTCCCCTGTGAGGTGATAAAATGGACGAATCCCTTCACTCTCTTAAGGACTCCCGAGTAACCCTTCGTTTCCTGGACATTTATATTCTACCCCCCACACACCAGCAACAACGCCCATCCTTCCGCCCTTGCCCATGGGTCACTTACCAGCCATACCCCCAGCGGCCACTTGATCCACCTCATCACCGCCCTGACTCCCAGCGTTCTCGCCATTCTTCTTCTGCCGCCTCCTCCACCTCTCACTGACTGTCTAAACAACCCTTTTGACTCTTTCCTAGTGATCCATGAACCCTCCTTGTGCCTTCCAGTCACAGCACAAATAATCTTCAGGGGCCGTCTTGCCTTCCTTGCCCACAACTGTGGCAGGATCCCTTCTGACTGTTGGGTGCTGGACATCATCCACCAGGGCTACATTGTCAAATTCCGTCCCTTTCCCTTCTCACCATCTACCTGGTGGCCGCCCTCCAGACCCTTCCCAAGACTCTGTTCTCCACTATGAAGGCACTGCCCTCCTCCAAAAGGGTACCCCTTCCCGTCGGTGATCCTGGTCTCCAGTGTCTCAGAGCTGGGGTGCAGAGCTCATCTGGGCAATCTCAGCATGCCAGGTTGTTGGTAGCGAGATGATCTCTTTCTCCATGTAAACGTCTGAGAGCTCAGAGTGGTTTGCTTTACCTGCCAGGGTTCCCTGCTCGTCTGAGGAGCAGGGTGGTAAAGATACTGATGGACAACACCAATGTGATGTTTTACATCAACAAACAAGGCGGAGCCTTGTCATCAGCCCTTTGCCAAGGAGCTCCCGGGGGGCGGGGGGTGGAGTACTTCTCTGTGTAGCATGCCATTCATCTTGTGACTTTACACCTCTCCAGGGCCAAGAATGTGTTGACAGATCACCTCAGCAAGACTTTGTCTTGCAACGAGTGGTCACTCTGTCTGGAGGTGGTCAGCGTGATCTTCCGGAGATGGGGAACTCCCCAGATGGACTGCCTGCATCTGGTTTTGCTACAAAGGGGTGAAAGTGCCACTGCCGGCGATCGTAACTGCCCATTCAACCAAGGCGCAAGCCTCATTGGCAACCTTCCTGGCCCAGGTGCCGATTCAAGATATCTGCAGGGCTGCTACCTGGTTGGCCATCCACATGTTTACGTCCCACCGTGCAATCACCCAGGAAACCCGGGACAGTGCTGGCTTCGGTAGAGCAGTGTTGCAAGCTGCACGCTTGTGAACTGTGATCCCACCTCTAGGGTTACTGCTCATAAGTCACCTGGAATGGAATTGATATGAGCAAGCACTTGAAGAAAAAATGGTTACCTACGTTTTGTAACTGTTGCTCTTCGAGGTATTTTGCCCATGTCCATTCCATTACCTTCTCTCCTACACGCAGTCTACCTGCGTCTGACGAAGTGGGTATTCACCCACAAAAGCTCACGCTCCAAAACGTCTGTTAGTCTATAAGGTGCCACAGGATTCTCTGCTGCTTTTACAGATCCAGACTAACACGGCTACCCCTCTGATACTTAGAATGGAATGGACATGAGCAACACATTTCAAAGAACAAGTTACAAAAGATAGGTAACAATTTTTTTTTGTCCAGTAGTCCTTTCATGGAAAAATTTATCTCCAATTTAAGCCTATAATTTTCATTCCCCAGACATCCTCTTTTATTTTAAAAACAACTTTAATCGTTGTTATTACTTTGGCCAGATGAGTTTTTGACTTGAAAGATGTCTTCACCAGTAATTTGTTCAGGTAGTCCAGCTGAGGAGTTTTATTGCATTCTTTGGCTTTCATATTTCTTCCCAAGCTAATTACTCAGAAGGTCATATTGTCCAGGTTAGTATATTGCACAGAGAACAAATGCAATAAGCTCACATACAAGAATACTGTATGTGACGAGTGGCAAGAAACTGTACATTTCTTATTGTAGAACTATCCAATATATGCGTAGCAGTTGTCTTTTGTTTTAATACCATAATGAAATGTTATTAAGTAATTAACATTTTTTCTACAGGAGAATATTAAAAAGTGAACCTCCGTATCCCCAAGAAATGAGTGCTTTAGCTAAAGATGTAATTCAGCGTCTTTTGATGAAAGATCCCAAGAAAAGGCTGGGCTGTGGTCCAGGTGGTGCTGATGAAATCAGACAACATCCCTTCTTTCAGGTGAAAGAAATAAAATTCTTCATAAATTATTCTTCTCTCCCTTCACCTCCTTTGGAAATCTGAATCAAACCATTTCCCATTTTTCTATCATGAGCCCTGATTTAGCAATATAGCTTAGCAAGTACATAACTTTAACTGTCTAAACAGTTGCATTGCACATGCTGAAGTGCCTTATTGAATCAATACCTTTACATTTACTTAAATTTTTTAAATCTTATTGTTAAATAAAACAAAGGGATGCAGCTTGCAGTGTTGTAAAATAATCAAATTTCTTTGCTCCTAATATCTTAAATTATTAAAAGACTGTTAAAAATCATTTTACTTTTCACTATTTATGCTGTCTGTTTTCTACATCTTCCTTAGTTTGGATAATTGAAATGGAAACTGGATTAATACATTGTGTATATAGTCAGGTTCAGATTTCAGTGCATTTGTGTTTGGGTTCCAAATACTGAAATAGAATGTTCTTGTGTAAAAACAGCTATACAACTCTTTCCATTGGCATTAAAGAAAAGAAAAACTTGGAAACATTCCTTTTAGTCTTAAGCATAATCAAGAATTTTATTTTTAGAAAATTTCAATTTTAAACCAAATTTGAATTGTCAGTTATTCCTTTAAAATTAACTATTCTTTTAAAATAGGGGTAAATTTTCGTGCTGAGGAAAATCAGGGACTAATGGCACAAGTTAGTTTGGGAAAATATTATTTAAATTTTCCTTGAAAGCTCTATCTTGACTTTCAAATATCCAATATTAGTCACTTAAAACATCCAGTTCCTTCTTATTCCTTTGAATTTCCTGTTTAAATACTGACAAAGAGTCCTGTGGCACCTTATAGACTAACAGACGTATTGGAGCATAAGCTTTCATGGGTGAATACCCACTTCGTCAGACGTCAGTTGCGTCTGACGAAGTGGGTATTCACCCACGAAAGCTTATGCTCCAATACGTCTGTTAGTCTATAAGGTGCCAAAGGACTCTCACTTTTTACAGATCCAGACTAACACAACTACCCCTCTGATGTTTAAATACTGTACAGAATAAATAAGCACTGACAAATAATTTTATGAAATCAGCTTCTGTTTTTCATTCTTTGGTGTTCGTGTTTGAAGATACATTTTTCTGCAGTGAGTGTTGCACATTCCATTACACAAGTATTGAATGGAGCAGGAATTAACAGAGCAGTTTTCTGTTAACAGCTGCAATTATGGCCTCTAGTTCTGACAGTATATTTGCATACAAGAATCCTCAGGTATGAATCTGTCACAGAACGCGGTGTAAAGGTTAGTTAAGTGTTTCTATAGGCAAGAAAAGACAACATTGGTTGTTTTGTTTCTGATCTGACTTATAAAATTGTGACTATTGTCTAATTTTTTAATTAGAAATGGAGAGAGAGATTTTAAAAAATTCTATGGCTTGTTTTCACTCATGTTCTAGGAAAGAATTTGTGCCTAAACAGTAGGTATGTTCTTTTAAGGAAATTAAGTATAAGTTTGAGCAACCCTTTTCTTCTTTAAGCGATTGTACACAGATTCCATTCTTGGTATGCATATGTTTCATGCACACAAGATCCCATTCTTTTTTTAATAGGAGTGTCCTTTAGGGCTGTGCCTGTGTTGTGAGAGCTGTGAGACCACCAGGAGAGCATAAGGGATGGATTAGCCTCAACGACCTCAATCCCTTCTTGCCGCCCGTGGCTGTGAGACTAAAACCTATGGTGCCCATGTCTCTTCAATCTGCAAGAAATGTATTAATTATGGTTGTTCTACTTCCTATTCAGCAGTTGTCAGTGCATCCATTTTTCTTTTTTTTTTAAAAAATGAATTTAGATAGAAATTTCCTGTAGAAACATTGATAGGGTTTCTGTCCCCTCCCCCTCAGTACAGGGTTAAGCTCCCATTCCCACTCCATACCTGAGGCCAAAGTGACCAAAGACTGATGTCCAGGAATCAAGATCTGCCCCTCCTGTGACACAGCAATGCCCATCAGCTATGCTCATGCAAACTGCCCTCCATACTTAGTTGAGGAGCAGCTTCCTGAATGCTGTTTGGTGTACAAGACTTTCTCATATTGCACCCTGAAAGCTAGATATGGCCGAAGAAGATACATCTCCTTGAGACTGTGATGCAAATATTGTCATACCTAGGCAAGCCTGCTGTGAGACCACATCCTCCTGGCCAGTCTTACTCCTCCAGTGCCCCTGTGAGCCTCAATGTCACACTGAGCTTGAAGGACACTTACAAATCTTGCTTTTCAGCAGCTTCAGCTTTAACACAGTATGGGCAACAAGAAGCTCCATGCTAGAGACCAGAGAAGGTGCTGATCTTCCTCCTCATCTAAGAGGAAGAAGTCCTCTTATTAGGTTTCAGCTCATCAGAGCCTTAAGACTGAACCTTGCCTAAATGTGAAGGCAAAAACTGCACCAATGATCGGTTCTCAGAATAAGCATTGCACTTTCCCCATTGTCATTGAAACAGCTGACCCTGCACTGGCACTGCACACCAGTACTAGACAACCTGTCACCAAGGAAACTGATGCCAAACTTGTGAATACCAAGTAGGCCCATTGACACTGGGGGGCAAAAGGGGCAATTGCCCAGGGACCCAGGTGATTTAAAAGAACCCAGGGGGCCCTGGCTGATACCGTGAGACCTGGGCCCTTTTAAATTGCTTGTGGGGACATAGGGCTCCTAGGTGCACACATGTGTGCCTGCTCCGAGTCCCACAGGCCAGCACGATTGGCCAGCGCGAGCAGTCCTGGAAGTGACAGATTCATCACTTTCACCCCAGGCCTCGCTCCCCCAGGGATGGCCCTGACCCTAGGGCCCGGAATTTCTGTTGGCAGGCCTAACACCAAGCATCACAATGCTGAAGAAATCATCAACAGAGAGTTCTTTACCAGCACACGTGGGCTTATTAGCACTGATGTAATTCTTAGCACCGGCAAACTTAGTGGTGAGACTGGTAGCAGAGTCCCTGATCTTAGACAGACTCACAGAGGCCAGGTCCATCTCACAGTCTGTCAAAACCAGCCATAGACCTAACCAGACAGGACTCTCTTGGAGGGCTATTCCTCATCCATTGAAGAAGACTTTGTCCTTTCATCTTTCTGAGGTGATTTCAGCAGACCATCCTTACCAGAATACAATCAACGCCTCTAAAGGTGGCCCAGTGGTACATGGACAGTCAGTCCAGGGAGGAGTCCATAAGAGGCAATCACATGTCACCAGGCTCCTCTAGAGAACCACCAAGCTGGTGTCCATCCATGTGCCTACTTCTTCGTCAGTACCCCACCAACCCAGGACTGACTGGGCCACTTGGGCATAAACCCCTGCATCAGGAAAATGGCCACCTCAACTATCTCTAAACCCATGTCAGCCTTGCTCAAACTACTGCTACAGTTGGCACCAATGTCTCAACAACCCTTAGTAGAAGAGGAACAAGTGCTCAGTGGGGATGACCACCAGCAGCCACTGGCTATCCCTCCTCCTCATCCCCAGACAAAGCAACTGATCTACCATCCATACACTCTCTGAACAAGTTGAATGTTTCACAGGATTTGCTGAGGAGGCTAGTGAATACTCTCAAAATTTCTTTCGAGATCATGTAAGAGAAGCAGCACAATCTATTAAACATTCTTCTGCCCTCTCAGTTGGTAGAATGGCCCTACTGATGAATGAGCTTAAGTTATATGGTACACACTTGCGTCAATGTCCACTGCCTCCAAATGGTCAGGTTCTGGTGAAGAGATTAAGGGTATGTCTACACTATGGGATTATTCTGATTTTACATAAACCAGTTTTGTAAAACAGATTGCATAAAGTCGAGTGCACGCGGCCACACTAAGCACATTAATTCGGTGGTATGCGTCCATGGTCCGAGGCTAGCGTCGATTTCTGGAGCGTTGCACTGTGGGTAGCTATCCCGCAGTCTCCCCCGCCCATTGGAATTCTGGGTTGAGACCCCAATGCATGATGGTGCAAAAGCAGTGTCGCGGGTGATTCTGGGTAAATGTCGTCACTCATTCCTTCCTCTGGGAAAGCAATGGCAGACAATCATTTTGCACCCTTTTTCCCTGGATTGCCCTGGCAGATGCCATAGCATGGCAACCATGGAGTCTGTTCAGCTTTTTTTTTCTTTACAGTCACCGTATGTGTACTGGATGCCGCGGACAGAGGCGATACTCCAGCACTACACAGCACCATTCATTTGCTTTTGCATGATAGCAGAGATGGTTACCAGTCGTTCTGTACCGTCTACTGCCGGAGTAAACTGGCAATGAGATGACGGTT
>NC_133772.1:122378020-122503245 GCF_003597395.2 Chelonoidis abingdonii | reverse complement strand
CGCTGTGGATCCCAGCAAGGGCAGCGGGCATTCACTGACCAACGGTCTCGGACAGCAAATCTGAATTTGATGCAGTGGCGAGGTAGACAGGAAAAGCCCGCAACTTTGGAATTTTCATTTCCGTTTGCCCAGTGGAGCTCTGATCAGCACGGGTTTGACGGATGCAGTCCCAAAATCCAAAAGCAGCTCCAAGCATGGACTGCGTGCAGGAGAGACTGGACTACCCTGTTGGGAGACCAAAATCTGTTCTATCACAGCTCCGTTACCAGAAGACGAAATGCCAATAGCATTGAAAAAAATCTCCAGGCTATATACAGAGTCCACAGCACAGTTGCTGCGTGACAAGCGTCAATCGGAAAGCCAAAGAATCAAATGGACACTCAATGGAGGGAGGAAGCAGTCTACGTTGAAGGACTTTCCAAAGCTATCCACAAGCCCAGCAATCTCCCGAAAAAGTACTATTGCATTTCTTGGCTGCAGCTTCCCAATACCATGTAAGGTCAAACACATTGTCGGGTGGTTCAGGTAGAAGCCGCTAATTTATCCCTCCTCTCCACCCCCACATGGGGGTGAAAGAAAAGAAAAAAATCGTTTCTGACCAAATTTTCAATGTCACCGACTAAGTCTAACGTGCATGCTGGTGCGGACGCGATGCTGCAAGGCAGGTGAACACATCTATCCTCCCCTCCCCTCCCCGGTGGCAGACGGTACAGGATATGTATACTGCTATCTGTCCGTTTCATCAAGTCCCTGAGTACTACTGCTGGCCTCAGGTGAGCTCGGCCGGAGGGCGCCCTGGGTAAAAAATAGGAATGATCTTGGTCATCTCCCATAGATGGACAGAACGGAACTGGTAACCGTCTCATCAACAACTGGGGGGCTGGAAGGCTCCACAGCCCCCCCTTCTTCATATGTAAGAAAAGATTCTGTATCTGCCTGACTATCCATAAGCAGTTGAGCTGTCTCCCCTCAATTTTTATCTCACTAAACAAGTCACTGTTCTTATTCCTTGCATGCTTTAATTACTTCATCACACATAATGTGGGGAGACCGACAGTCAGTCCAGGAGGTGTATGGGGGAAGCAGGGAAAGCAATCGGGTGGGGTTGTAGCAGGGGCAGCCTGTGAATGGCATGTAGCTCAATCATTTGCTGCGAGGATCTGACATGGGACGGCTGTGCTTCTGGTTCTTGGTACACGACTGGTTCTCTAGTTACATCTTGACCATATTCCTAGGCAGGACTGACTATTTTTTAGATACCATAAGAGGAGGATTGCTCGGGAGCATTCCATTTTTGTCTTTGGCCCCCGGCCGGATCCGGGTCAGCCAGGGGGCCACCCATTGATAGAGCAGCCGAGTACAGAACGAGTGATAACCATCTATCTCAATACGCCAAATTTACAATGGGCACAGCAGACAGTACAGAACAACTGGTAACTGTCTCTGCTACCATTGACAAAGGCAAATGAATGCGTTAGCGACTGCATAGCATGTAGCCTGCACGTGCATGCCATGACTCTGGTTACTCGCACCTGAGGATTTGCGGCCCTGGGATCGGCAAGGGCTGGCGGTTACCCTGAAATTGGTGCCCGATGCCTAGTAGAGCATGGGGTACGGCGGTGGACATGTCTAAAAAAAAGCTGAACAACTCCATGGTTTGCCATCTATTGGACGTGCAGGGCAATCCAGGGAAAAAGGGTGCAAATGATTGTCTGCCATTGCTTTCCCAGAGGAAAGGAATTGAAGTGACACATTTACCCAGATCACCCGCGACAACTCGCTTTTGCCAATCAGTAGCATGGAGGTCGGTCAACACCTAAAATTCAATGGGCGGGGAGTAACTGCGTGATATCACCACATGCACGCTCGAGAATCGCACGTAGCCTCGGCCATGACGCATACACCGAATTATGTAGCTAGTGTGGCCAGCGTGCACTCGACTTTATCAAATGCTGGTTTCAACACTGGTTTAATGTAAGGCATCAGACTAATCCACATAGTGTAAGACATACCCTTTAATCTCTTCACCAGAACTGACCATTTGGAGCAGTGGACATTGATCCAAGTGGTTACCATATAAACTTTAAGCCATTCATCAGTAGGCCTTCACCCAACTGAGAGGCAGAAGAATGTTTAATAGATTGTGCTCTTTCTTAACATGATATCTCGGAAAGAAATTTGAGTAGTATTCACTGTAGCTCCTCAGCAAATCCTGTGAAACATTCACTTGGTTCAGAGAGTGTACTGCGATGTGCACAGTCAGTTGCTTTGCTGGGGATGTGAGGAGTGATGCGAGCCCAGTGGCTGCTTGGTGTCTCCCCAACTGAGCACTTGTTGCCCTCTCTCTACTAGGGTTGTTGAACATTGGTGCCAACTGTAGCATATGTTATGAGCAAGGCTGACATGGTGTTTTTGAGATAGTTGAGGTGAGGCCATTTTCCATGATGGCAGGGTTTATGCCCAAGTGGCCCAGTCACATTCCTGGTGTTGGTGGGTACTGACGACAGAATAGGCGCACATGGATGACCCAGCTTGGTGGTTCTCTAGGAGCCGTGGAACATGTGATGGCCTCTTATGCGACTCCTCCCCTGGACTGACTGTCCATGTACCACTGGGCCACCTTTTAGAGGCGTTGATTGTTAATTCTGTAAAGGAGGTCGCTGATATCACTCCAGAAAGATGAAAGGACAAAGTAACTCTTCATGGATGAGGAATTAGCCTCAAGAGAGTCCTGTCTGGTTAGGGTCTATGGCTGGTTTTGACAGAAGCGTGTGAGATGTGAATCTGGCCTCTGTGAGTCTGCTTAAGATCAGGGTACTCTGCCCAGTCATCACCACTAAGTGGTGCCGGTGTCTAAATTCAATCCGTGCTAATAACCACGTTGCTGGTAAAGAACTCTTGTTTGTGATTCTTCAGCATATGTGATGCTTGGTGTTAGGCCTGCCACAGAATTTCCGGCCTAGGGTCAGGGCCACCCTGGGAGCGAGGCCTGGGGACGAAAGTGATGAATCTGTACTTCCACGGGACTGCTCCGCTGGCCAATCGTGCTGCCTGTGAGGACCGGAGCAGGCATAAATGATGTGCACTAGAAGCCCTATGTCCCCACAAGCAATCTTTAAAAGGGCCCCAGGTCCACGGTATCGAGACCAGGCCCCCTGGTGTTCTTTAAATACCTGGTGCCGCTGGGCAATGCCCCTTTTGCCCCCAGTGTCATGAGGGCGCATAACTTTGGTATTCACAAAGTTTGGCATTCAGTTCTTGGTGACAGGTTGTCCTAGTTATGGTGCTGGCAATGCCAGTGCAGGGTCAGTCTGGTTCAATGACAATGGGGGAAAGGCATGGTTGAGTACTGAGAGACCCCGTCCATGTGGTGCAGTTTTTGCCTTCACATGTTAGGCAAGGTCAGTTCTTTAAGGCTCTGATAGCTGAACTAATAGAGGACTGTCCTTTCCTCATTGAGATGAGGAGGAGATCAGCACCGTTCCGATCAGCTGGTCCTAGCATGGAGCTTTCTTAGTTGCCGTACTGTGTTAAAAGCTGAAGCTAACTGAAAGCAAGATTTAGTAAGTGCCCTTCACGTACATTGAGGCTCAAGGGTGGGTCTGCAGTAAGTGGTACACAGGTTGAAGTGAGAACCATATTCTACACTCCGGAGAGATCACTTGGGATAACTTGGCCAGAGGATTGGGGCTCACGCAGGTTTCACAGGTTGACAATATGCATACGTCAAGAGACTTTTATCGCATCAAGACCGGCAATATGCAGAGTCGCTACACAACAGCTAGGAAGCTGCTCCTCAATAAGTATTAGGAGGCAGTTTGCAATGACCGATAGCTGAAGGGCCCATTCTGTGAATCACAGAGAGGGCAGATCTTGATTCTGGACATCAGTATTTGTTCACTTTGGCCTCAGTATGGAGTGGGAATGGGGCTTAACCCTGTACTGAGGGGGGGGAAGAGGATACACCTATCAATGTTTCTACACGGCGGAAATTTCTATCTAAATTCATTTTTAAAAAAAAAAGAAAAAGGATCGCACTGACAACGCTGAAATAGGAAGGTAGAACAACATAATGAATACATTTCTTGCAGCATTGAGAGAAACATGGGCCACCATATGGTCTTGAGTGGCACAGCCACGGCGCAAAGAAGGATTGAGGATTCGTTAGGTCTAATCATCCTTATGCCTGTCCTGGTGGTCTCCACAAGCTTCATCACAAATCACGAGGGCGACAGCCCTAAAGGGACACTCCTATTTAAAAAAGAATGGGATTTGTGGCATGAATACATATGCATACCAACTGAATGGAATCTGTGTACAATCGCTTAAAGAATGAAAAAGGTTGCTCAATACTTACTTAATTTCCTTAAAAAGACATACCTACTGTTTAGGCACAAATTCTTTCCTAGAACATGGTTGAAACAGCCATAGAATTTTTTTTAAATCTCTCTCTCGCCATTTAATTAAAATATTGAGGACAAATCCACAGCATTATTATAAGTCAGATCAGAAACAATAACAACCAATGTGTGTCTTTTCTGCCATATAGAAACACGTAATCAACCTTACACCGAGCGTTCTGTTGACAGGATTCATACCTGAGTGATTCTTGTCATGCAAATATACCCTGTCAGAACTCGAGGCCATAATTGCAGGCCTGTTAACAGAAAACTGCTTCTGTACATTCCTAGCTGCCATTCAATACTGTGGAATGGAATGTGCAACACTCACTGCAGAAAAAAGGTATCATCAACACGAGACACTCAAAGAATGAAAACAGACAGTAATGCTGTTCATAAAATTTATTTGTCAGTGCTTATTTATTCTGTACAGTATTTAAACATCAGAGGGGCCTAGTGGTTAGTTCTGGATCTGTAAAAAGGTGCACGATCCTTTGGCACCTTATTAAGGCTAACAGACAGTATTGGAAGCATAAGCTTTCTGTGGTGAATACCCACTTCGTCAGCTCAACTGACGTATCTGACGAATGGTGGGATATCACCCATGAAAGCTTATGCTCCAGATACGTCTGGTTGTCTATTAAGCCTGCACGAGGAACTCTTTGTCTAAGTATTTTAAACAGGAAATTCAAAGGAATTACAGAAGGAACTGGATGTTTTAAGTGACTAATATTGGATAGTTGAAAGTCAAATAGAGCTTTCAAGGGAAAATTTATAATAATTTTCCCAAACTAACTTGTGCGATTAGTCCCTGATTGTTCCTCAGCATACGAAAATTTACCCCTATTTTATAAAGAATAGTGATTTTAAGGAATAACTGACAATCCCAAATTTGGTTTAAAATTGAAATTTTCTAAAAAATAAAATCTTATTATGTTCTAAGACTAAAAGGAATCGTTTCCAAGTTTTCTTTTCTTTAATGCCAATGGAAGAGTTGTATAGCTGTTTTTTACACAAGAACATTCTATTCAGTATTTGGAACCACAAACAACAAAATTGCACTGAAATCTGAACCTGACTATATTAACAAATGGGATTAATTAACCAGTTTCCATGTCCCAAATTATCCAAACTTAAAGGAAGATGTAGATAACAGACAGCATAAAATAGTGAAAAGTAAATTGATTTTTAACAGTCTTTTATAATATTTAAGTAAGTTAGGACAAGCAAAGGAAATTTGATTTATTTACAACCTGCAAAGTCTGCAATCCCTTTGTTTTATTTAACAATAAGATTTAAAAAATTTAGAGTAAATGTAAAGAGTATTGATTCATAACGCACGTCGCATAGTGCAATGTGCAACTTTAGACAGTTAAGATTTGTTTACTGCTAAGCTATATTGCTAAAATCAGGGCTCATGATAGACAAAAGGAGGAAATTGGTTGATTCAAGATTTCCCAAAGGAGGTGAAGGGATGAGAAGAATAATTTATATGAAGATTTTATTTCTTTCCACCTGAGAAGAAGGATGTTGTGATTCATCGCACAACCTGGACGCAGACAGCCCAGCTTTTCTGAGATCTTTCATCAAAAGACGCGAATTACATCTTTAGCTAAGCACTCATTCTTGGGGATCGGACGGTTCCACTTTTTAAATAATTCTCCTGAGAAAAAATGTTAATTACTTAATAACCATTGTCAATATGTATTAAAACAAAAGACAACTTGCTACGGCATATATTGGATAGTTCTACTAATACGGAAATGTACAGTTCTTGACCACTCTCCCATACAGTATTCTTGTATGTGAGCTTAATTGCATTCAGAGCGGTCAGAATGGTGCACTGTGGGATACCGCCCGGAGGCCAATACCGTTGATTTGCGGCCACACTAACCCTAATCTGATACGGTAATACTGATTTCAGCGCTACTTCTCTCGTCGGGGAGGAGTACAGAAACCAGTTTAAAGAGCCCTTTATATCAATATAAAGGGCCTCGTTGTGTGGACGGGTGCAGCGTTAAATCGGGTTAACGCTGCTAAAATTGGTTTAAGGCATAGTGTAGACCAGGCCTTAGAGTATGTCTTTCCAGCACCGCATCCTGGATTCCTGCAAGCTGCATGGGATGCCATAATGACAAACTAGGGTCTCCCCCACCCCGAGAAAGGAATCGAAAGAAGCTGGACCTTGTGGGATAGAAGGTGTACTGCTCTGAGAATCTTCAGCTCAGAGTTACTAGCTATCAGGTGCTCCCAGCAAAGTATGACTTTTTTTTGCCACGAGCAGGCTCCCCAGTGGATATTAAGAGGAACTAAGATCCAACATAACAAAAGGACAGTTCACCTCCAGAACAGTGCTCCAGACAGCACTGGATGTGTCAGAAACTGCCACTAGAATGGTTCTGGCAATGAAGTGGTCTCCTTAGCTGCAGCATCCCTTGCGAGGTCCAAGTGACCAGAGAGGACTTGCCATTTCTAGGAAATGACTTCTTCAACAGCAGCATGGATGAAGCTCTGCGCCCTTCTAACAGATTGGAGAGCAACCTCCATTCACTGGGGCTGTACGTTCCAGCTCCTAAGCATAAGGAGCACCACAGCAGCCTCAGTCTTCATTCAGATACAAGCCCCAGGAGCAGTTCCAACAACATCCCCAGAACCACTGAGGAAGCTCCAACATTTCCATCAATGGCACTTTTCAACTACCTCCTTGATAACCTTGCAGCAGGGGCCGGTGCCCTGCAAACAGTTTTAATGGGACAATCAAGAGCTCAGCTGGATCATCTTTGAATCCATCCCCTATTTTTCTGTTAGGCAGCTGCCTCTGTTATTTCAAAGAAGCTTGGTCTGGGATTATTGTGGACCGGTGGCTCCTTGAGATCATAAACAAGGAGTATCCCATCTAATTTCAAACTGTTCCAACCTCCTCTCCTCCCTCCCAGTCCGTCTTCAGGGACCCAGCTCATGAGTCACAAATACAAGAAGGAATCAACTTCCTGTTGCATTTGAGAGCAGTAGAGGAGATTTATTAAGCTCTCAAATGCAACAGGAGTGGCTCACGAGCATGACTACTAACCTCAGGGCGGACTGCAAAGAGGAAGGGCACAAGCCCCAGCTAGTTTTGAGTTCTAAACTTAGATTTCACCAACCAGGTATCAAGTGTGAATTCCTCAAGCACTATAACAACCTTAATATGGAGTCACAGACAGTCTCTTTGGGTACTCTAGTCTGTGTTACCACCCAGGCATGCTTGCCTTTGTAATAGATAGTTCCTTACACCAAAGATCACAGCAATATTCAGATTACTCTCACTGCCAGAAGACCAGTCACTTACCCCCGATCAATTACACCTTAGATCTTTTACCCAAGACAGTGCTTGTAGCCAGTCCCATAGTAAATTAACTACCGACTTATTATTTATGAGAAAAAATATTTGCAAGATTAAAGGTAAATATACACACACAAATGAGTTACAGCCTTAAGTTCCAAAAGGTAATAGAGACTTTGATAATAATCAAGCTCTATATGTCCTTTAGGGCTAACCCAGGCCAAGCACTAGGGAACTCTTACTTATGGTTAGAAATCTTTGCCCTTCAGAGTTCAAGCAGCATTGACATAACAATTTCTTCTTGACAAGGAATTTTAATTCCCTCGGAGTTCAAGCTGATGGGATGAGTGCTTGTGAACATCATCTTGGTTGAGGGGAAAGCAATCAGCAAAATATTTTGTCCACTGATGTTCCACAGTGATGTCTGTGGTCCTTCTTTTATTGGGCAGGAGATGACACTGTGACGTTATTGACATGAACTGTGACCATATAGATCATTGTGGCAACCAAGGTCTTATAGTTGCACCAAATCTTGTACAAAGGAGGTCATGTAAGGGTGGGTGAGGGATAGCTCAGTGGTTTGAGCATTGAACTGCTAAACCCAGGGTTGTGAGTTCAGTCCTTGAGGGGACCACTTAGGGATCTGGGGCAAAAATCAGTACTTGGTCCTGCTAGTGAAGGTAGGGGGCTGGACTCAATGACCTTTCAAGGTCCCTTCCAGTTCTAGGAGATAGATAGATCTATCTATGGAAAGGCTGTAATTTTCTGGTTATGTTTATGCTATCTGTACGTGTGCATCATTTTTGTCTTTGAAGTTATAAATATTGGCTATGTATTTCTATCTCAATGTATTTGATTCTAAGTAGCATCAGTGAAGCATTTGGTCAGCTTCTTGAGAAAGGACTATTTTTAGTAAGTGCCCAATCAAGAAACACTTAACTGACAGTTATCTTTGGGAGATGCCAATCCACATCTGAGCTTTCCTGGGAACGTTTATACTAACAAGTAAACAATGGCATCAGCCTGCAAAAAGCTGAATCATTTATGGACATGTGACTTGCCCAGGTGGCTACAAATTCCATCTTGTTGCTGTGACTTTGCACAAAAGAACAAAGGGGTTTCTCTGAGGATGAGATTTACCTATATTCAATTTCATATTGTATTAGGCTTAGACTTCCATGTTTTGTTTTATTTTGCTTGGTAACTTACTTTCTTCTGTCTGTTATTACTTGGAACCACTTAAATACTACTTTTTATATTTAATAAAATCACTTTTGCCTATTAATTAATCCAGAGTAAGTAATTAATACCTGGGGGACCAAACAGCTGTGCATATCTCTCTATCAGTGTTACAGAGGGCAGACAATTTATGAGTTTACCCTGTGTAAGCTTTATACAGAGTAAAATGGATTCATTTGGGGTTTAGGCTCCGAGAAAGACTGAATCTGGGTGCTGGGAAAGTCCGTTAACTGAGAAACCCCTGGGCTAAGTGAATCTTAGTTTCTGTGCACTGCAGGGGGGCATGGCCCAACCTCTTAGTCTGTGCTGTAGCTGACTAGAGTGTCTAACTGAGCAAGAGGGGAGTGGAGGGAAGCCTTCTCTGGCAGGGGGGTTGGCTTTCAGCGGTATCCCAGCACATCTAGTGACAGTCTTGAGGGACTTTCTGTGACTGAACCTGTCACAGATACCTCTTGGGGAGAACTAGTATTTCACACTTGGTAATGCATCTCTCTTTACTGGGGAGGTTTAGAGCTTCAGAGCAAACGTTTGATGCTACTTTTATAACCTGGGCTGTTGGATTAGTGCATGCAGCAACTCACAAGCATTTCATAAAGTCTAAACACTAAACACATTTTTATAAATCTAATACCTGTTTTAACAAGACTAACACACAGGGTGAGCCAGACTGGTTTCCAGCTATATCGTATCGGGGGTAACCTCTGAAGAAGTGAGGTTTTTTACCCATGAAAACTTATGCCCAAATAAATCTGTTAGTCTTTAAGGTGCCACTGGACTCCTTGTTGGTTTTGCAGCTATATAGTGTCAGTGTACAGTTGAGCGCTAGGGGCCTTGGCATGAGCTGGTACCTGATCTGCCAATGTCACACCTCGAGGATTCAGAGGGAAGGCTTCTACTCCCACTATTGCTTGATCACAATGAAGAGACATGGGTGGAGACCCATTCTAGACCTTCAACATCTCAATGCCTTCATTTGTCATTTCAAGTTCAGGATGGTCACCTAGTCTCTATCATCCCCTCACTGGATCCCATGGACTTGTTCATGACTCTTCGACTGCATGATGCCTTCTTCCAGAGCTCAATACTCCTAGCACACAGAAAATTTCTACAGTTATCAGTAGGGACATCCAGGATGGATTGATTTAAATCAAGATTGATTTTAATCACTAAGTAGAAAGCCTTGATTTAAATAACCTATTTTAATCAAATTTTTCATTTATTCTTTTTATTTCCTAAAGAAAGGTGCTTTCTCATTAGTTGATATGACCATTAAAATGCATTGATTTAGAAATAGAACCTTTACACTAGGTTTGATGCATCTTTTTTCTGCCTAGGAAAGTACACTATAATAATATACAGTTATTTAAGGAATTGTATAGCTTAATATTTTCAGATTCTTATTAATTGTACATTTTAATATGTTAGAAAATTGTGAATGATATATTGCTTATTGAGTTAACTTTTTGCTTATGATTTGTGTCAAACTGCATTAGGATGGTAAGTGGAATTTAATTAAACACACAAAACAGGATAGAATTTTTTTTATTAAACAAAACAATCTTAAATATTTGATAAGAGATGTTTATGTATCCAAAATTTATTTCACATTTGCAACTAAATGATTTATTAAACAGGGATTAACTGTAGTCAATAAATTAAACTGATTATTTCAGGTCACCCTGAAAATATCTTCAAATATGCCTAGGTGAAAGTGACAGGAGCAGTAAGTTCCTAGTTTCACCCAAGTCTCTTGAAAATGAGAAAGTTACTTAGGCTGACCTGTTGGGCCATATTTTTATAAAGCTTGACCTCAAAAGTAAGAATAGGGGGAAAATATCTTTCTTTTTGTAGAAAAGCATTCTTTAACTCAAACACTTTGATAGAGGGCTGTGCGTTCAGCATATTTATTTTTTTATTTAAATGTTTTAAGAAATTTGAACTTTTGGCCTTAACATATGTTCTTGTACATTCAGATTTCATTTTAAACAGGTTTATTTTTAAAAAGAAAAAAAAAGTAGCTTAAATAACAAAATAAAAAGTAAGATTTAAATTTTAAAAAATCTTTTTTTCTTCCAAAAAACTGCATTTTTTTAATCCACCCTGGAGGCATCTCACTATCTGTACAATAGTCCTACCTTTTGGTCTTTCCACTATCTCAAGGATATTACCAAGTTCCTCACGGTGGTGGCAGCACACCTAAGAAGACAAGGAGTCCAGGTTTACCTGTACGTAGACAAATGGCTGATACGAAGCTCTTCTCCATAGCAAGTCAAAGTGTCTAGTCAAGACCTCAAACCTCTTCATCTCTGTGGACCTGAAGGTCAGCAAAGACAAATCCACACTGACTCCAGCATAAAGCATCGAATTTCATAGGAGCAGTATTAGATATCAAATTGTTGAAGGCATACATACTGGAACAGATTCTAATGATAGACGCCATATGGCAGCTTCATGTGCATACACTATTACAACCAATGAAAACTATCCATAGCTGCTTAGGCACATGTCAGTGTGTATGTACATGTCACAGCATGCCAGATTTCACCTTTGTTCACTCCAGAAGTGGTTGAAATCAGTGTACACAACAGACAGCATAACAAGATGATCTCCCTTCCCAAGGAAAACCTGGTATTAGACTGGTAGATGCAACTGGAGGATTATGGCGGATAGGTCTATCAATGTCTATAACCAAGATGGTCTGGGATGCAACCCCGCTTTCTAAGTGTCCCTAAATCCCAACAGCTGGAAGTTGAAACTTGATTACAGGGAAGGATCACTTAATGATTATCCTGTTCTGTTTGTTCCCTCTAAATCACCTGTCACTGTCAGAAGACAGAATACTGGGCTAGATGGACCATTGGTCTGCGCCAGTATGGATTATCCTTATGTTCTTATGGGGTATGAATTTGTGACTCTAGCCTGCCACAGACTAACTGTCCATATGGGCCCTGCTGATGCACATTAATAGTTAATGTACTTAGTTTAGTCCTGTTTCAACGAGGTGCATTAAGACTCAAATACTGTATTGTACAGCACTACTTAGACAGAAGTGCCAAAAATTGTCAGAAAAATTACTTTTAAAATTCTCATGATTTCTTTCCTTAATTTGGAGGGGGGTGTTGCAGGTATTCCTTATGCTTCTGCTGCTTCTTCATTACCCCAAAGGCTTGTAGTATGCAGATACATACTTCCAGCTGAGGTCTGAGCACAGCTCCTTTTAATGTCTGTTAATGCTGCGCTTTGGTTGAATGGACTGTTACTCAAGAACCTCACATAAAATTCCCTGCCTCAGGGATCTAGACTTACAGAGCTCCTATCCCCTGCAAAACAGCTTGTTTTGTTGCCACTGTTTGTTTATTAATTTAATGTGTTGTTTAATTTGTATTACGGTATCACCTAGTAGCCCCAACTGTCCGCTTCCAGGGTGCAGCATGGTGTCAGAATAGGTAGGGACTAGCTTGTCTTAGAGGAGCAGCACCGCCAACGGGACTTTAATGGCCCATATGGCAGTGCTGACCAGAGCCACCACAACCCAGTGCCTTATATTCCACGACCTAGAATTTGAAAACCACTGATCTAGGGTGAGATTTGCTAAGTCACTTGTAAGGGTCTCGGTATTTGTGATGTTGCGCAAATGAAAGCAAATCCTGTATTGCTGAGTCCCTCATGGAGATCACAGTGTCATAACTCTCCGTAAGACATGGAGCTCAACAAGTGTGGTGAAGAAGAGCAGTGGTTAGGAAGTTTTGTCAGAAATTATTTTGACCAGGAGAGAAGGGGGGAAACAGATCATGTATAAAATTACACTGGTGTAATCTTTGACTATTATTTCCTTTTCTGCTGCATCTGCACCCTACATATCTAGTATCTTGTAAAAGTGTATCGATTGTCTTTTTCATATACCTCAAGTCTGCTCTTTTTTCACTATTCTCACCGTTAAAGTCTTTATCTATATGCTGGTCATCTCCAGTGTTAGTTACTATACGTTTCTGTTGCCTGGTCTCGTATCCTCCCCAATCTGTCCAAACTGAAACTTTGAAAGTCATTGTCCTACTATCATTGCTTTGCACATGTTATAGGAACATAGTAAATTATGTGTGGTTTCATTCTATAGCATTCCTTATATGTGTATTTTATTATCTTTATTATTTATTGTGAACAAATCCTGTTCAGAATATAGTGTGAGTGCGCAAAGTTGATTTTTTTTTTTTTTCTGTTTCACAGCTTCTATCCTCATTCATTACTTATGGGCTAATTCCCTCCCTCTCTGGAATTTGGAGGCAGTCCACGTTTGTTGCTGGAGACTCTATGACTAAACTCCATCCTTCAGCGCATCAAGCCACCAGATTTTCTGCATCCAGCAGTAGAACAAGTTGGTGGTTCCGCTTTTCACAATCATTTTTGTTTTCAAACCTTTCGTTTTATTCATTTTCATGCAGTTGCAATTTATAATCATTCTCCTCATCATCTGGATTGGGTAAATAGCAACATCGTGGTTTCAACCATCTCGATCTGCAGCTGCAGTAGCTCCCTGCTGGATTCCTCTTCCCCCCACTCAGGCATAGTAGAGCTCTCCTGCAACCACCTAGCTTAAATATAAGCAGTGTTCCCTAAATGAGGCAGCGTTTACAGGCTCTACAGAGAGTGAATTATGCCTTATCTGTTCCTACCTAGCTGGGGCTCAGAAAAAGACCAGTATGTCTGGTCCCCACCCTCCCACAAGGAACCAGGACTCCAGTGCCGAAGAGCTCAATTGGAATTCCTGAGCTTTTGTGGAGAGAGTCTAAGGATGAGAAGGAAACTATCCAGCCAGATGGAGGGGGATAAGTCCTGCAACAGACCTGGACTGGCAAGGGAAAACCCCTGAAAGGATCCATAGTCTTCCCCCTGCTGCTTCCTCACCACTGTCACAAGATACTGAAGTGGGTCTCTAGTTTCTTGGGGAAAGAAACATGGCTTATACACAGCTCCCATTCCTTCCACTATGAATCAGGGAATTCTCATGATACGTTGGGGGGTGGGGGTGGGGGAGGTTGAGTCTTGCAAGCCCCAGAGACTCTGAATCCTAAAAAGGCAAAAGCAAGCGTGTCCTTCAAAAAGTAGGGATTACTATTGTTAAAGAACAAGTGAGGTGAAAATCAGAGGTTAAACTTTTTGTCCTGTGTCTTCTCCCCCACAAGGGAGTGTTTGCTGTAGCTTTTCTCCCACCGGGGGCTCTCACAGTTGGCAGCAGGTATCAAGCAGAGTGCCCCAGGAGTCAGTCCTGGTGCCAGTTTTGTTCAACATCTTCATTAATGATCCAGACGATGGGATGGATTGCATCCTGAGCAAGTTTGTGGATGATAAGTTTGACTTACCGCAAATCGCCACAGCTTCCCCGTCAAGTCCGCTTACTCTTCCTGCCGAGGTGGAGTACGGGTGTTGATTCAGGGATTGATTTATCTCATCTAGATGAGACATGATCAATCGATCCCCGATAGAGCGATTACTACCACTGATCTGGTGAGTAGTTTACACGTGGCCTCTTAGGCCACATCTGGAGTACTGCGTCCAGTTTTGGTCCCCCCTAGTACAGAAAGGATGTAACAAATTTGGGAGAGTCCAGTGGAGGGCAACGAAAGTTATTAGGGAGCTGGAGCACATGACTTATCAGGAGAGGCTGAGGGAACTGGGATTATTCAGTCAGAGTGAGGTGAGATTTAATGGCAGCCTTCTGCTTCCTGAAGGGGGGTTCCAAAGAGGATGGATCTAGTGTGTTCTCAGTGGTGGCAGATGACAAAACAAGAAGCAATGGTCTCAAGTTGGGAGGAGGTCTGGGTTGGATATTAGGAAAAACTATTTCACTAGGAGTGTGGTGAAGGACTGGAATGGGCTATCTAGGGAGGTGGTAGAATCTCCATCCTTGGAGCTTTTTAAGGCCTGGCTTGACAAAACCCTGGCTGGGATGATTTGGTTGGTCCTGCTTTGAGTAGGGGGTTGGACTAGATGACCTCCTGCGGTCTCTTCCAACCCTAATCTTCTTTGATTCATAGTTAGGGCCCTACGAAATTCATGGCCATGAAAAATGCATCATGGACTGTGAAACCTGACCTCCCTCCTCCTGTGAAATCTGGTCCTTTGTGTGCCTTTACCCTACACTATACAGATTTCAGAGGGAGACCAGCATTTCTCAGATTGGGAATCCTGACCCAAAAGGGAGTTGCAGTGGGGGTATTGCGACCCTTTTGCGCTGTCTTCAGAGCTGGGTGGGTGGAGAGCGGCAGCTGTTGGCCAAACACCCAGCTCTGAAGGCAACTCCCAGCCAGGAGCAGTGGAGAAGTAAGGGTGGCAATACCATACCATGCCAGCAGCAGTGAAAAAGTAAGGGTAGCTGTACACAACACCCCCTACAAAACCTTGTAACCTCTCCCCTCCCCCTCAAATTCATTTTTGGGTCAGGACGCCTACACTTACAACATTGTGAAATCTCACATTTAAATACCTGAAATCATGAAATTTATTATTTTTAAATCCCTATGACCATGACATTGACAAAAATGGAGTGTGACTTTGGTAGGACCCTACTCATAGTGCTCTGTATCATGCACATGGCCCTTCCCCATCCTTTCCCCATCCCAGCATGTGTGGGCCTCTAGAAATAGCCTGTGTCCTTCTATGCAGCTCTGCCTCAGGCTGCAGCCTAATGGGTTTGGGAACCCTCACCCTGCCAGGGAAAGCAACAGCAGAATGGGAATTGGGCCTTCTGATCATCAGCCATAAATCCTTGCTCTACCAGGGAAAGGAGTTCATAGTCTAAAAAGTTGACAAGGGTCTCTGTGTCCCTCCAGCCTTGCTCTACAGTCAGGGTCCACATTATAACCCTAAGAGCACTTCAGGCATTCTGTGACCAGAACATGAGGATCATGCCTGGAGCAGACAGGCAGCATTTGAGGCTTTTGGGGGCAATCTAGTGAGCCACTTCTACAATCAAGCTATGTACACCAGTATCCCTCTGAAATTGTGTGGGCCCCATGCTAGGATGAATAATAGACTACCTCCCTCTGTACATAGCCAGGGGAAAAAGTACTATACATGCAACATCAGGGAAAAAAGCCCAGACAAAACACAGGACCTTTTCCGGACAGAATGTCAGTCAGTGGCTTGCAAGAAACTAATTAATATTAGTGAAGTATCTTCCATTTCAAGCATTATTAGATATATGGTTTCCTATTGATGCCTTCTTTGAGAGCATCATGAGATTCAAAAGAGCACATCTGATAAACCAAATATTAAAACAAAATTTGTATATAAAAACAAATTTTGTAAATATGGGGAGCCTAAAGGTGGTACAGCAGAAGTTCCCTCAGGGAAAGACAGAGTCACAACTTCAGAAGGGGAATTCCTTCCAAAAGGCCCTAGACCATAAGAATGATGATTCACTGCACAGCAATTTCTAAGCCTCACTATAGCCATTCAGACCAAAGGTCCTTCATATATTTAGTGAGGAAAATCTGTTTTTTGAAAAACAAGTGATTCATTGTCTAGGAGTGTGAACCTTGCTGGGACCCAGGTTCTGTCTTGGTCAAACCTTTGATGTGATTTGTGACAAAGAAGGAATTCTAACTTCTTGGTTATAAGGAAGTGATGTTATGCCCATGAATGGCCATCATGCATCCTAAATGAATACCTTGTACATCTGGACTTAGACGTGAGGAGCTTTTTAGGGAAACTTTAGAGAGATTAGTCGCTGAGATTATAGAGAGTCCTCAACCCTTGCAGTCAAAGCTATCATAGCCATTCATTGGTTGTTGCCAACACCAAGGGTATCCAAGAAGGGACTGTTCCCTGGCAGAGAGGGGAAGCTGGAGCAGAAGCTTCAAAGGAAAGCCAGATTAATTTTCCTCTAAACCAAAAAAATCCTCAGCCTGCCAGATAAAAAGAACCTTTGTGTCTGGAACCTCACAATTCCTGTGCAAGAGTCTTCCTTCTGATCCTTTCTCTACGCAGAGTCTTAAGTGTCTGGTGATAGTCACAGCAAGGCAAAGGTCTCACGTTACACTCTATACTCATGCATAAACAACATGCAAGCCCAAGTCAGCTATCTTGGACCAGCCTTGGGTTTATAATGGCAGTGTAGATATATTGCCAGAAGTGAAAACAGAGCTGGTTCTTGCTGTAATTTTAAGAAAAAGATAAAGATCTGCAAAGAACCATAACTTTATTGCATCAGTCATTTCCTGAAGGTTCATCCAAAGGCTAGGATTGCTAGTGCCGTACATCAACTTCATCCTCTGAGTGGGTTTCTCAAAATGCGCCTACTGAAATTCCTTCTGGGGTCATAGACCCATGCACTTGATGCAGTGCAAAATTAGGTATCATTTTCAGATCCATATTATCCTTTGTGGGCAGGTAGGTACAAACAACATGCTGAAAGCCAACCCTAATTTCATTGTAGACCCTTGCATACTCACTATGGAAGCAAGTATACTTGGAAGACAAATTTCTAAAATCTCATAATACACATCCTTTAAATTCATTACAACATCTCTATCGGTGTGTCTTAAAAAACAACAAACATGGCACTATAGAATAGAACCAGTGGTCTGTTGAATCCAGTATCCAGTGACTGATAGCTGAATCAGTTGAAGATGCAAGATACCACATAGTGGGCAATTATGGTACTTGCAGAGGAAGCATCCCATCTCATTAAAGGTTGGCTTATGATTAAATGTTTGTATACCTTCCAAAACCACGGAATAACCAGAGGTCTGTGCCAATAGAAAAATGTCCTGGGCCAAAAAGAATCTATCTTTGAAGACAATTCACATAAAGGACACGGAAAAGGGAGAGTTGTGGTGGTCTTCCTAGTGCTCCACTGACCCAGAAAGCACTTTAAACTTTCCAGATAGCCAAAGACTTCGTGTTTTTCATGCAGAAAACACATGACTTTTTTTGTAGCAGTGACTCCATTCATACTGCTCACAGTTAACAGAATGAGCATTGGAAGACAAATGTAGTTCACCATGAATTGTCCATTAACTTCTGATAGTTTGGTATCCACACAGAACTCAGCCAGGATATTTCATCATTAATCTGGTCAAATTTACATTTCTGGTGCGAGGGGAAATCGCAGGCTCTTTGGGGCAGTGCTCAGCACTACGTGGCCCTGATTTCTAGATGCTATTGTAATACAAATAATAAACACAACGTTCTGGTGATCTCTGTTACACTAGTGTTTCTCCAGGAGGTTTGGTTGGAGTCCAACAATCAAGCATCTTAAATGTGTGGTTACCAGCCATAGTGGTATTTTGTAGACAGGCACATCAGATTCTCTTTTTGAGTATTTGGTGCCCAGTTTAATCACAATGACAAATTAAAGAAGCCTGAGGCTGGCCTTTCTTGTTGCCATTACCTCTGAAAAGCAAGTTTTGAAATTAGTCCCCATATATGTACAAGAACCCCCCTGCTTTTGTCATTAGGAAAAAGGTTATTCTTATAACTTCAGATACCTTTTTGTTTAAAGTAAGTTCATCTTTTCACAATTCTGGGGAAATAGTTCTCCCATCATTTTGTTCTAACCCTTGGAAGGTTGTGGCATAAATGGGTATTCCACAGCCCTAAAGATATATCTCAAGGATATGGCGTACATATGTCAATTGTATCCTGTCCATTTCATTCTGTCCAAAATGCCAAGGCCTTACATCCTCAAGGTTGCTGCAGGCAAGACATAAAATCCATGCACTAATTGGTGTATTAGGCATTTGGTAGACTATTCACAGAAGCCCCTAGAGGAAGGCTGAAGAAGATTTGCAGAGTAAATTTTAATTTCTCTTCAGAGATGTCTTTTAATAGGAAGGTGCTACTGAGTTGGTTCCTATGTAACTCCTTAGTTTATGAAGTTCTTGCTTTATCTGGAGGCATCTCCATTCTTGCCTGTTGTTTAATTATTATAGTATATCTGCCCTCCTGAGCCCCACCCCCTACGCTTCTTGAATTTACTGATCACTCCTTCCTATAAGTAATGGATGAGGAGAAAAGCTGTGCAATAGAATGAGAAATTTCTTACTTAATAATTTTCTTTCTGTTAGCAGCTTCTCTCTGAATTCAACCCACCCTGGTAGTCTGGTAAATGACCAGAGTGTAATTTGAAATTTTCTCTAAAGGGAGACTTAGACATATATTGTATTGAGGCCAATTTAATGCATTATATCATGTTTTCTTAGTGCTAATAATGGGTTTCTGGACTGTTTCTGCAGCTGTGGAAGAAGACTGGTGGCCTGAGCTGAAGGGTGGAGCTTAATTTTGGGCCTTCTAGCAACGACATTGGACCATCTCCAAATTCCACAGGGGTGGGGGGTGGGGCATTAGTCCATTAGTAATGAATTCAGAGAGAAGCTGCTAACAGAAAATTATCAGGTAAGAAATTTCCCTTTCAATGTGTCATAACTGAGTGAAATCAGAACCATTTTCACTGGAAGACTCAGGTGCCTTTTCTCATTGTGCATTATTTCCTTGCCATATTTCAAATTTGCCATTTTTTTTATTAGGTTATAGATTTGTTCAAAACAATGGTGTGGGAATTATTTTTATAACTGATGGATGTTTACTTTTTTCAAACATTGTGTGGACAGATCCCTGCTCAAACTGAAGTATTCATTCTCAGCACACAATCAGACTTTTTTTTTTTTTGAGAGCAGTGTCCATATGACCATGCACAAATGCTGCTTATTCTTCTGCCTCCAACTTGAGGAATATATAAGGGGATGTAGCCTCAACAGTTCTTCCTGACTTCTAGAGGCAGTGAACAGGGGCTGTTTCAATTTGGAAATATTAATCTCTCCTTTTAATATGTCTGTCTTGTTAAATTTACATTTTGATTCAAAGTTCATTTGTTATTTCTGGTTTAGAAAATAAACTGGGACGATTTAGCTGCCAAAAAAATACCAGCGCCATTTAAACCAGTAATCCGGGATGAGTTGGATGTTAGTAACTTTGCAGAGGAGTTTACAGAAATGGATCCCACATACTCTCCTGCAGCCACACCGCAGACTTCAGAGAGAATATTTCAGGTAATTATAGACTATTACAACTCTCTTAAAATATACATTTCCCACATGTATGGCCAGATTTTGTCCTTGTCATGTGTGTTTTTGTGTGCCATTAAAGTTATTGGGAGTTGAATACAGAATCAATGGTCAGAATTGGATCATTAATGTAGTTTTAACATATAAATTATACTATGTTACACCTTTTATAGAAATCTTTCTTGAGGATAAAAATTGTGACTAATTAGTAAAATTGATAGTTTAATAAAAAGCCACTGTTACACTCTTGTATACTTATTATATAATAATACATGTTTCTCACTTAACCACTGTGTTAGATTTGATTAGTATTCTTTTTGGGCCCAGTTCTACCCCTAGGAAGTCAATGTCAAATCTCTTGTTGATTTCAGTGGGACAGGATCAGGTCTATTATATAAGGAAATATCTTTGCTGCCAGATTCTTTTAACCAAATACAGAAGCAAATTAATCTATTTGATAACAGGAATGCTGGTTTTGTCTGATTATTCATATGTACAAATTAGGGCTGTCGATTAATCGCAGTTAATTCACGTGATTAGCTAAAAAAAAATTAATCACAAATAATCGCAGGTTTAATTGAGAATACCAATTTAAATTTATTAAATATTTTGGATGTTTTTCTGCATTTTCATATATATCTTGTATTCTGTGTTGTAATTGAAATAAAAGTATATATTTTGATTACAAATATTTGCACTGTAAAAATGATAAACAGAAGAAATAGTATTTTTCAATTCATCTCAGACAAGTACTGTAGTGCAATCTCTTTGTCCTGAAAGTGCAACTTACAAATGGAATTTTTTTGTTACATAACCGCACTCAAAAACAAAACAATGTAAACTTCAGAGCCTACAAGTCCATTCAGCCCTACTTCTTTTTCAGCCAATCTCTACGACAAACAAATTTATTTACATTTACAGGAGATAATGCTGTCCTTCTCTTATTTATAATGTCATCAGAAAGTGAGAACAGATATTTGATTGGCACTTTTGTAGCCAGCATGGCAAGGTATTTATGTGCCAGATATGCTAACCATTCACACGCCCCTTCATGCTTCAGCCACCATTCCAGAGGACATGCTTCCGTACTGATGATGCTCATTAAAAAAAAGAATTAATTAATTAAATTTCTGACTCAACTCCTTGGGGAGAATTGTACGTCCCCTGCTCTGGTTTCATGTTATGGCAGTCTTGGATGATGACCCAGTACATATTGTTGTTCGTTTTAAGAACACTTTCACTGCAGATTTGACAAAATGCAAAGAAGGTACCAATGTGAGATTTGTAAAGATAGCTACAGTACTCAACCCAAGATTTAAGAATCTGAAGTGCCTTCCAAATCTGAGAGGGACAAAGTGTAGAGTATGCTTTCAGAAGTCCTAGAAGAGCAACACTCTGATGCGAAAACTATAGAAGCCGAACCACCAAAAAAGAAAATCAGTCTTCTGCTGCTGGCATCTGACTCATGATTAAAATGAACATGCGTTGGTTCGTACTGCTTTGGATGGTTGTGGAGCAGAGCCCATCATCAGCATGGATGCATGTCCTCTGCAATAGTGGTTGAAGCATGAAGGGACATGTGAATCTTTAGCGCATCTGGCATGTAAATATCTTGCAGTGCCAGCTACAACAGTGCCATGAGAACGTCTATTCTCACTTTCAGGTAACATTGTAAACAAGAAGCGGGCAGCATTATCTCCTGTAAATGTAAACAAACTTGTTTGTCTGAGTGATTGGCTGAACAAGAAGTAGGACTGAGTGGACTTGCAAGCTCTAAAATTTTACATTGTTCTATTTTTGAATGCAGTTTTTTTGTACATAATTCTATATTTGTGTGTTCAACTTTCATGATAGAGATTGTACTACAGTACTTATATTAGGCGAATTGAAAAATACTATTTCTTTTGTCTTTTTATAGTACAACCATTTGTAATAAAAATAAATATAAAGTGAACACTGTACACTTTGTATTCTGTGTTGAAATTGAAATCAATATATTTGAAAATGTAGAAAACATCAAAAAAATTAAACGGTATTTGATTATTGTTTAAGTATGATTAATTGCTCAATTAATCTTTTTAACAGTGCGAATAATCACAATCAATTTTTTAAATTTCTTGATAGCCCTAGTACAAATCAGTCTTAATGATAATTGCTTTTGCCTTTCGTGTGGATCTCCCATTTCCTTGGGGGAGGGGAAGAGACTAAGGAGAAGGGGAGTGTCAGCTATCTTCAAGACACTGTACCTCTACCTCAGGCCATATGCCTCTGTGGATGCAGTAAGGAGAAAGTCAAGGTATAATCTTGCAGATTTTTGTCCCTCTGGCCCTGGGCCTATAGATGTTTCCACAGAAATGGCAATCTACAAGTACGCTGTGCACACAGGTGAAAAATAACGTTCAAAAATTTCTTATTGTGCTTCCTGCAGTTGGAATTCTTTCTGTATGTAATGATTTGGGCTCTTATAATATTTCAGGATGGGAATAATTTTCAGGATGACCGAAAACATGTTTTTAAAAATTCAGTAAGATTTAGATGCATTTGAAAATTTTATCAGATACCCTGTAAACTCTTTTTGGTCACATATTTCATTGATATCTTTGAATTTACTTTAAGTTGTGTTCTTTAAACTATGTGTCTATTAGGAACATAAATGAATGCCATTTTCAACATGTAGTGCACTGGGAAATTGAAAAAAAATAGGTTATATTTGAATGGTTTGTGTGAAATTAAATAACTTTCAATTTTTGTAGACTTTAATATCTGTTTTCTAAAAGATTACCATCACTTATTTTCCAAATACACAAAATGAAATTACTTAAGAAAAAATATTGATCAAACAAGCACTTTAAATATATACTGTGGGGAAATTAGACTTTTAAAAATCATAAATAGTTAGGTCACTATTACACTTGTAGTCTTGGAATATATTATTATTTACAGGGAATTAACCTTCCCTGTTTATGAAGTATCCATACTGTTTTATTCTAAGTGATTTTATTTGCTTAGTCACTTAGAGAAATCCAACTTATTTGGGTACACATCTACCAAAAATACATCAACATTATAATATTTCCATGCGCTACAAATCACGTTCAAGATATTTACCTTAAATTTTAAATATTTTTTTGAATTTTGTGTGTGTGTGTGTGTGTGTATATATATATATATGTGTATATATATATATATATATATATATATAACATATTATCTGAAGATAATTACACTAACAATGCAGCACACCATTTTTGTTTGGCCATTTAAGCAATTTTTAGACATATGCCCCATCATAATGTAAACTTATTTGATACCTCAACTATAGGTGTTTTGAGAAGCTAGCCATTTTGAAGTATGAACTTTTGTCACCAGTGAAAAAGAACTGAATCTGTGAGTCAGATTTTCTGAGCATTTTTTGTACACAATCTCTCATTTTTATTTTTTAAAGAAAGAAGATTGTATAACCTCTTTCGGGAAGCCATTTTTCTATTAATTTAAAATGAAGTTGCATCTTTACCCTGACTATAATGACATTTACCCATTTTTCAGTTGATTACTTTTTACTGTCTGCATTTTGATATGTTATATAGACAACCTCAAGGCTTTATATTTATCTTCTGTCTTTGTTCTGTAGGGATATTCTTTTGTTGCTCCTTCTATCTTGTTTAAACGCAATGCAGCCACAGTAGATCCTGTTCAATTTCATATGGGATTTGAAAGACCTGGAGTTACAAATATTGCCAGAAGTGCTATGATGAAGGTAATGATAATCTCTAAATAAACATAGCCTGTGATAATTTGAAGATGCTTATGATTTATGAGGTAATAATCTTATTCTAGGCTAAATAAATTCTGAGCTGAGAGGCTGAAGTACTAATTAGTTGTTGAGAAGTAATTTACAGTCGTTATGAAGTTATCTCCTCTTTATCTGCTAATGGATCTTCTGCCAGGTAGAGCGTTCAATTTACATACCATATAGTTAAGAAATAACTTGAGTCCAGCTTTGAAAAACTTGTTAAAAATCACAACAGAGGCACCACGTTACCAGCAGAAGAGCAATGAAAATATTAACAATGCTTTTACTCAACTGTCAGAATGGTACTCTCCCTAGGTAAGTATTTGTTTTCAAAGCTGCTGAGGTTATTAACTCACATCTCTCTTTCTACGATACGTTCACCTATAATTTCATAGATAGATACAGCTAGAAACAGATTCTGTATGATAACTATCGTTGTGGTATCTCCAAATAACCACACAGTTAGTGGATCAATATCTGTAAATCATCCCTGGCACTGTCTGAATATTTTTGTAGCTAAAGCTATTCTGATAGTAAATTTATTTCAGAATTTTTGTTTAAAGTATCTTAAATATGTGTGTACTCTCTGTACCATTAGAGAAGTTTATGTATATAATTGCACATTATTATTCTCAGACTCAATTTATACTACGTTGTTTACAAAAATGAGATCTCTTTTAAAACTGTATTTTTGGATCTTTAAACGCAGATGAATAATTTTCACCAAAATTTATTATGTGTCTTTGATTACCAAAAGTATTCCACAGAACTAAATACAGTCAGTTTTATGACAGGACTCTCCATTTTATCATCACTATGAACTGGATCTGAAAGAGAAACCACTGGGAGAAGGAAGTTTTTCCATCTGTCGAAAGTGTTTACACAAGAAAACTAGCCAAGAATATGCAGTAAAAATAATTAGCAAAAGGTATAAATATTTACTAAGACAATAAAAACTGTTTTTTTGCTCAGTATCACCAATGAACTCGAATAATTTTCACTGAATTTTGCATGTGAAAAAAAATGTTGGTTTAAAACATCAGTTTTCTTTTGAGAATTCAAAAGTCATCATACGGTAATAAGAATTTTTTTAATTGGAAGATTTTGAAGTTTGGGGCTAATTGTGCCTCTTGCAGAATGGGATAAAGAGGAAAGAAACCGCCATAATAATTTTCTTGTGCAGATTTGTTCCCAGTTGTTTTGTGCCCCCATTACATTCCTCTCCCAGCAGAATAGTTTGTTGAGTCCTTTCACAGAGTCTCTGGATCCACTTGGGATCTTTAGAAGGTCAGGGCCATCTGAATAGCAGTCCATGGTAGCTTCCCCTGCACCCCAGCCAGTTTCCTGGTAGCATAAATCCAGTAGCTGATCTGGGGATCCCCAGCATGGATTCAGAGACAAGCACAAGTTAATAGAATCTCAGGCTGTATTAACTTTCTGTGAGAAGCTCAACTGGGCCAATGAGGGATGATGTGTATCCCTTTCCTGACTCACTGTGGGGCTCAGGACAAGGAAAACACTACTGTGCAGGCAGCTGTCCTACTTTCTGTGATCCTCTGATTCCAGAATGCCAGTGGCAGATGAATTAGAATGAATAGAATTCTAATTTTTTTTCAATGTGTTGTTACCTTCCTTTCCTCAGCGGTCACTGGAACAATTGTGCTTATCAGTTTGTAGACTGCTGGCAAGGAAGGAAAGGGTTGGGGAAGTGTGAATATTTAGTAACCGAATAGATAGATGACGACCACTTTGGGATCATGACTCGCCCAAGTCTAGGATATTTGGCTGTACCTCTTTCTGCAAATATTGGAGGCAGTTCAAACTTGTCCTTGAGGCTCTGGGATTTGACTACATCCCTTATGCCTTTATGCCAGATTCTCTGTATTGGTTGGTGCAAACAGAGCATGAGTTCAGTGCTCCTTATCCATTAATTTACTAGCTTTTAAAGTTGACTCTGGTGATAGTGAGCAACATCTTTTTCTCTACTCTTTCCTTTCCCTTACAAGACCAAATTTTCAGGAGCTTTGTCCCTAGATAGGATCACATAACAAGTTCCTTCTTGTTATTTCTCCCCCTAGCCCCTGCCCCCCCCAAGTATGCCAGTGCAGGCTGGAGCAAGCTGAAGGTAAGAGTTTGTCCACCTGGAAAGATTACTGCCAGCTTTTTATGGAGCTCAGAAACTGGAGAGCTTTTTGGGACTTCTGTTTCTCCCATCACCACTTACGCACACCACAGCCCCCAACCACTCCCTCAGTCGAGACTCCCCTGAAATATGGGTCAGTCCTTTTCAGCTCTCGGGATTCAGTGAACTGCATTCCCCTCACAGGCTCATTATTTTTCAAGGGTAAGACTAAAACTCCTGAACTTCCTGATTCAGTCTCTTATAAAGGGAAAAGCTCCAGGGTCCTATATTAGATCGACATGTGAATAATTGAGTCACATAATAAAGACTTTGGCATCTTTTCAGATTTTCTTCCTAAAATGAAGATCTAGGTTCCCTTAGGGATGTTCTCCCTATGCTTCTTCTAGTTACATTTTAGATGATGAGGTGCACCATCATCTGCACTCTATTCCCCATTCCTCCCAAAAACTCAGACCTTTTAATCCATCCCTCAGCTCCCGTTGGGGAGCGGGGTTAGGGGCTTGCTGCGCTCCAGCCAGGGAGCAGGGTCAGGGGCTCCTCCTGCTCTGCGTGGCTCCTGGGATGACCCCTCCGGCTCCTATGTAGTATGTGGAAGAGTGACCAGGTGGCTCTGCATGCTGCCCTGTCCACAGGCTCCGCCCCCTCTACTCCCATTGGCCACAGTTCCCAGCCAGTGGGAGCTGTGGGGGTGGCGTCTGCAGACAGGGCAGCATGCAGAACTTCTTAGATGTGCCTCTGCGTAGGAGCCAGAGGGGAGGACATGCTTCTGGGAGCTGCTTGAGGTAAGCACTGCCCAGAGCCTGCACCCCTGATTTCCCCACTCCTGCCCCGTGCCCCAATTCCTTGACCCAGCCCTGATCCCCCTCCCATCCTCTGATCCCCTCAATCCCAGCCCAGAGCCGCCTCTGGTACCCCAAACCCATCATCCACGGCACCACCCCAGAGCCAGCACCCCCAGCCACAGCCCTCACACACCCCCGTACCCCAGCCCTCTGTCCCACCCTGCTGCACCCCAAACTCTTAATCCCAGTCCCACCCCAAAGCCCGCAGCCCCAGCTGGAGCTCTCACCCCCACACACCCCAACTCTCTGCCCCAGCCCAGAGCCCCCTCCCGCACTCTGAACTCCTCATTTCTGGTCCCACCCCAGAGCCCTCACTCCCTTTCTGCATGCTTACCCCGAATTTCATGAGCATTCATGCCCTGCCATACAATTTCCATACCCCGATGTGGCCCTCAGGCCAAAAAGTTTGCTCGCCCCTGCACTAGCACCTCTCCCTAAAAAGGAGAAGTTTTGCCTTTGGTTCATAATAAACTGTAAAACCAGAGAAACGAAAGGTTCTTTCCCCCAGGCATGTATGCAACCAAGGAAAAGAAAGTGGTAGCTAAAGGGAAGGGATGAGCAGGTTAAAGCCAGTAGCAAATATCTCCCAGTCAGAACTAAAACAGAATTTGCTATTCTCCTCCAACCTCCTCAGAAGAAATCGTTAGGATGGAATGGAAAACGCCTGACAAAGGGAGATGTCTCATTAGATAAGCCCAGGCTCTTAGAATCTATTTTTTTTCTTTTTATGCTCCCTGAAATTGATGTAGAAGTGGCATTCTTGGCAGCAGACATGGTCATTCCTGCTGAGGGTGATTTCTTGCTGAACAACGCCACTCCCAAGAAGATAGAAAGCACCCTTAGAAGGCGGCTCTTATCGCTTCACTGACTTTGTTAAAGCTAAAATCACAGACAGTCATGTACTTTTGTTATTGCAAAGGCTTAAAAAGCCTTGAGCCTCAGAATCATGATGAATTCAATTCAGCACTAAAGAAAATATCTCTAGTTACTGCATTCATGATGGACAAATCCATACGCTACATAAAGCAGGCAGCAAAAGTTGTGGCAGAAAACTCAGAGGTCAGGTGCCAACTCTAGTTTAAACCCTACAGTAGATAGGTAAATCATCTATGCCACACAATTTGAAAGGATTTTTATTCAGGGAGAAGATTGGTAAGGTGGTAGTTGCACACACATCAGCCCAAGCATTTACTCTCCACTCCGGTTAAGTCTGAGAAGGACTACAAGTGCAGATACAAAGGCAGACGCTCTTTTCGCGCCTACCCATAGCAAACATACTAGAAAAGTGACTCCAATCCTGGCGAAATCCAGACACTGATCTCTGAGGTGTCATGAAGCTGCATGTCATTGATCCATCTTTACTGTGACTCCTAAGTCTTCTCGTCTCATGCCTAGAGATTCCTCTAATGACAAGACAATATAAGACAACGTAAGGAATTCTTCTTAAGAGCCTGGAATCACTTTCAACATCAAATGAAAAGTAAAATGAAAAGACCATCCAAAGTGGTTCAGTTTGTCACTTTTGGTTACAGGAAACCCACATGATAATAGAGTCTTTCCTCCACAATTCATATCTCAAAATCCTGGCCATAAGTGACACCCTTTCATTTTGAGCACAACTTGGGAACTGCAATATATAGGGGACGTGTTCAAGGTCAAAAAGGATGCAATTGGTGATCCATCAACTCCTTTATAAATCAGTATAGACCTGACCTTCCCTCTGCAGAAGCAACCTTTGGCGTGAATGTTCTTCAAGCAGTTGCCCCAAGATAGGATTAACATTAATTTTGAGGAAAGAAGGAACACTGTTCTATCTTCTCTCCATCCCTACAAATTTTTTTTTCATGCTGCTAGCTATGTCCCACATGTCTTGGATTCAGGGAGATGTCGATATAGTAGAATGAAAAAAATTGTTACCTGATGATTCTTCTTCAAGAATGGGTGCTCCATTTCAGATGTCAGGGTGTTCAACCATGTCAGTGTGATCAACCAGTGTTCATCAGAGATTTTCAGTAGCAATGTCCGTCTGGGATGCGTATGTGCAGCAGTCGTCTCGTGGTGCTGTTGGTACCTCATCTAGCACGCACATAGTCGAACCTCCTCAGTTCCTTCTCAATCGTCCTTGGCCTGAGATAGAACTCCATGGCGATATGCCAATGTCTCTCTCAAACCTAGAGAAATATAATTAGAAATATTTTTAGCTTTTTTCTAGTATAGTTAGTTTAATTTGTTTTAATCAGTTCAATTTTTTTTCTTTTTCTTTTCCTCAGAGTGGGGAATACTTAACCTGATTCAGAATGCCTGGTTCCCAGGCTTTAAGAGATGTGAGTCTTGCCATGAAACTATGCCCATCTCAGACAGCCATTCTCTCTATGTTGACTGCCTCGGTGATTTGCACATTCCCCAGAAGTGCACTCACTGCAGCAATTTGAAAGCGAGGGCCAGGCATGATTGAGACCACCATCTAAAACTTATTCTGATGGGAAATTTCTCCAACCGGCCTCCAATCCAGGGTAACAGACTCTTTCCACAGGGGACTCCCCGGGCACATCCACTTCAACCAAGGACAACACTCAGTCCTCTAAAAGATCGAGGAAAAAAGACATGACCTCTCTGCAAAGGGAGCTGCATAAACAGAAACCGTCTTTTGCCAGATTGCTATCCTCGGTGCCTGTCAACCCCTGGGTAAGCACCTTGAGGCACGGGGAACATCCGGCACCATCTGCACCGGGACCTCTGCTGAGCCCCATCAGAAGGAGAAGGAGTCGAGGCACAGATCTAAGACTGCCTTCTCCCCTACGGCACTGACCACACAGATGAGAGACATGGTGCCAAGACCCTCACTAGTGGTTATGCCTCCATCACCAGTTCCAACAATCCTGTCGGTACCAACGGACAGTGTAAAGACAGCACTGTCCACATCAAGTAAGTCGAGCTACAAGTCATCAGCATGGTCCATGGTACCTCCTAAAATAGCAACATGGGTACTGATGGCGCTGAAACCAACACCATCACAGAAATTCCTGCAACAAAAAGACATCATGGTCTTTTCAATACCGCAGTCCCCACTCTTTGGCACTGATGGCTCCCCTGAGCATACTGCATCAGACCAAGCAGTATCGCCTACCACCCCGCTATTCTCAAGCAAAGATGATGACCACCAGAAAGAGAGGATGTCTTCTCTTCACACCATTCTTCACCTACAGAATACAGACCACCTTGGGAACCTATGAAATCAAAGGCCTCTTGCATGCAACCATGGTACACAGTCATGGATGTGCCCACCTATGCTCTTCTCCAAGCAATGGTCATCTTGGGATCCATGGGCAATGTACAGGACTCGTTACAACAGACCCTCAACTCCACCCAGAGGTGAAATCAGATCACCATCCTCCATAATGGAGATCTTGGAAGCCCAGGAGGAAACGGGAGATGAGAGGGAAGAGGGCACCAAACAGGACATAACATCACCTGTGCATAACTCTTGTTTGTCACCAGAGGAAGCATTAATGCCCCTACCTCCCACCACAGCAGATGATTTCAAACAGTTCCAAAAACTGTTCAAAAGGGTAGCTGAGAGTCAGGAGATCCCAGTGTGCGAGACACCCATCACAAACTCCTCCATTGGACATAGCTGACTTCTAAAATAGCATTGTCATAAATGACACCATCATGTAACTGGCAGAGACAGTCCAGCAAACACCAGCTACTGTCCCACTAGCATGCAAGAAGGCGGACAGGAAGTACTACATGCCCGCCAAGGGTATGGACTTCCTTTTTTCCTGCCCACCACCCAACTCCTTAGTAGCAGAGGCCACAAATCATTGCGGCAAACAACCACAGTACAGGTCCACTCCACAGGATAAGGAATACAAGAGATTCGACCTCTTCAGTCAGAGGGTCTATTCCTCTGTGACACTACAATTCCAAGTGGCAAATTACAGTGTGCTCCTAGCCAAGTATGACCACGATAATTATGGCAAGCTGAATGAATTTATTAATGACCTCCCAGAGGAGAGGCTTGGAAAATTCAAAGCCATACTAACTGAGGGACAGCTGCTTGCCAGAATGGCACTACAAGCATCCCTGGACATAGTCACTGCAGTGAGAATAGCAGCGACAGCCATAATAATGCACAGAGCATCATGGCTGCAATCTTTGGGGATTCCAAAAGATCTCCAAGTGAAAGTGGAGTATCTCCCATTTGACAGAGAAAAGCTTTTTTTCTACCAAAACATACAAGGTCCTCCACTTGATGAAAGATTTCTGAATGACTCTCCATACTCTTGGTATATACACCTGCCACAAAATGGAGATGTTACCAGCAATACCAATGAAACAGACATCTCATTCCAACGTCAGCAACAACAAGAATATGAACCACAAAGTCAACATCCACTACCAATACAGAGTCCTACCTTTCGGCCTTTCCCTTGTGGTAGTAATGGCACACTTCCTCAAACAAGGGATAATGGTTTTCCCATATCTAAACTGTTTACTAACAGGGCCTACCTGGTTAGAAGCAATAGACAACATTCAGAGGACTATCACACACACTCTTCTGGAAGGTAGGGTTACAAATAAACAAAAAACAACTCTAGTTCCTATACAGCAATTGGACTCCATCAGGGCTCGCCTCGACTATAGAGGCCAGGGTATCATTACTGATGGACAGATTCATAACTCTGACCAATCTTATCTAGGTAGTCATGACTAGCCCACAAACATCAGCATGAACCTGCCTACAACTATTAGGTCACATGGTGGCCATGACCTTTGTGGTAAGGCATGCAAGACTACACGTGTGCTGCCTACACGGTTGGCTGAGTTCAGTGTACATATCAAGCAAACACAACCTGAACAGAAGCCTAACACTGCCATCAAACGTACTGGAATCTCTACAGTGGTGGACAAGACTGGAGAATGTGTACACTAAGATGCCCTTTCATCAGGATCCACCATCAGTAATAATCACAACAGATGCCTTGATAGGCTGGGACACCAACCTGAACTAGCATATAATCCAAGGGAGGTAGTCATCTACCAAGAGCCAACTACACATCAGCCTGTTAGAATTACACACTGTGTACAATGCCTATCTTCACTTCCTTCCACTGATAAATTACAAAACAGTATGCGTGATGACCGACAACATTGCCTGCATGTTCTATATAAATTGACAAGGAGGAGCCCACTCTCACTCACTATGCATCGAGACCATGAGGCTGTGGAACTAGTGCATAAATCACAATATAAATGTCACAGTCTCCTACCTCCCTGGGTGCCAGAACATGACAGTGAACACACTGAGCAGACAGTTTTCTCAGGGCCAGGAATGGTAAATGAACAGCTAAGTCCTACTAGCCATATTTCAGTGATGGGGCTTCCGTCCCATCAATGTATTCGCAAAATCACAAATGTCCAATCTTTTTCTTGAGAGTAGGAATGGGACCCCAATTACTGGGGGATGCCTTCCTAATCACCTGGGACAAATCACTCTTTATGCATTCCCCCCGATACCACTGTCCTCGCAGGTAATACACAAGATACATGTTGACAAAGCCAAGGTCATACTGATAGTGGGCCAGACAGAACTGGTACTCTTACCTAATGTGCGTGAACTCTCTCACTTCGGACGGACCTGCTGCCACTTATAGTTGAGTATAGTGCTATTATTTAAATCAATATTATTTTATCCAAAATGGATTTAATGTTTCCATACAGCCTTGGAAGTACTTCTCTGGCATGAGGGTGGAATAGTTTGTGCCAATGTTTCAAGCCTAATGGGCAAGTCTGCATTGCTTATGGTGTTTGTAAAATAACACGATTTTTATTCTTAACATGCCAAGACATGACTGAATCATAAATGTGTTTTGTTTTATTTATTTACCCCCACTCTGCAGGACTCACTTGTTTGGTTGGTTCAGTTTGCTTGTTTGAAGGTGCTGACTTCTAATTGTGTATATTGAAAGGGCAACTGTTCTAATATTCCAAAATCTGGATTAGGAAGAATTTAAAAAAATAGATGTAACAATTTTGACTTGAAATTTGCTTTGTTAATCTTGGTCATTTTCCAGAATGGAAGCCAACACCCAGAGGGAAATAACAGCTTTGAAACTCTGTGAAGGACACCCTAATGTAGTGAAATTGCATGAAGTTTATCACGATCAGGTATTTTGAAGAAACTATAATAAGCATTTTCCAAACACATTTTGTTGTGCATAGCATTAACTCTTGTGATAAAGCTTACTGACACACTGTATAGGCAGCTTTTTCCAACTAATTGAGTCTTGTCAACCTAGAAAAAATATAGCAAAAGCATTAAAACCAAAGGAGATTACATTTTTATTTATATACAACAAAAACGTATTTGTTGGAACTCAGGTATACTTACTTTCCTTCAGAGGTATTGTGAAGTTTAAATGATATTTGTAACACACTTGGAAGTCCTTGAATTAATGGTGCTACATAAGTACCAAAGATTCTTTCATAATTTTGTTTGTTTTCAAATGAGGCAACCCAAATAATTTAATAAATTACCAGATTTAAAAGCAGTTCCTTTTAAAAAAAAAAAATAGACTAGAATATGCGTGAGTTTTATTTAGTTATAGAAACCTCAGTTATCTGCTGTATCCAAGCATAGCTCAAATGTAATGGACAGCGGTGGCCTCTGGGAAACCAGAGCAGCTGGGTACCTGCTCTATCTTCCTCTGTTGGTGTAAGCTCCCCAGCAGAAGATCAGGTGTAATGAAGCCAAGCTCCTCTCCACCCCTGACATGCCCCCAGCCCCCTCCCAAAATGTTCCCTATGCCTTTATGGAAGGGTCTAAGGGAACAGCTGGTAGGCATATGCAGCACAAAAATGCGCTTAGCAAACTGAAGAATCTTAATCCACAATCTTTAAGGATGGAGGAGATTTACATTTTCACTATTTATACTTTATGTACTAAAACATGTTCAGAATGTATTATCAATGTACTTTTTTGAGTCCTTAAGCAGAAGAATCTGTTTAAATTAGCTCTTCGTGGCAAGGTGCTATCTTTATTTTCTTCTTTTGAGCTCAATCAATACTTAATAAACAAGATATAACAATAAATATACTCTTAGATTACTGTGAATCTGATTAGCCTACCTCCAACCAGCCACTCATCCTGCTTTTCATCCTTCAACATGTAAATAGTCACCAGCTCGAGGCTTCCGCAGATTAGAGCTGGTCAATTTTTTCCAAATTTTGAAATTAAAAAAAAAAAAAATTACCATTTTTTTCTGAAATTTTTTCCGTATTTTTTACTAGCTCTACTACAAATCTAATCAGGTTCTCCATTGGGAATCCTACTCCAACTGGACCTGCCAATGTTTGTCAGGCTATGACTCTTTTTTGGCAAATCCTGGGACATTTGCCATTGTGAGCATATTTTTTATGCTCTTTCCCTGCCCCTTCCGCTGTGCTCAAGGATGGGGGAGAGAATTGCAGAAAAAGTAACCTGACAAGCCGTGCTTTTAGCTTAACTAATGAGATATAGTCTCTGTTCCAAAAAATACCCACCCATCTTCACAATTCTGCTCCTCCTAATACTGCCCTCCACCATGGTTAGGGGACAGACAAAAGCTGATATCTCTGTTCCCCTCACATTTTTTCATACTTGTGTCACCTGCCCCAGATTATGTCCTTAGAAATTTTTGTTGGGAGATAGGACTGTGTAATGAGGTTTACAAATCCCAAACTGAGCATCAGCAGAAGGGAGAGGAGAATCTTCCCTACTTAAAGGTTATCAGGCTGATCACACTGCTGAGGAGGGAGGGAGAGCTCAGTGGTTTGAGCATTGGCCTGCTAAACCCAGGTTGTGAATTCAATCCTTGAGGGGGCCACTTAGGGATCTGGGGCAAAATCAGTACTTGGTCCTGCTAGTGAAGGCAGGGGGCTGGACTCAATGACCCTTCAGGGTCCCTTCCAGTTCTAGAAGATGGCTAAATCTCCATAATTAAATTAAATTAAAAAACACCTCTGTGTAGCTACCAGAACTGCCAGTCTTGAACACATGCAGCCACAGTTGTGACCAATGCAGTAAATAAGACCAGCTATGAAAGAAGGAGAACAGAGAGGGAAAGGGAGGCAGAAAGGCTTGGGATAGCAGAGGGCAACAGCCCATGCCATGCTGCTTCTGAGAAACTGACAAAGAGACAAAAGGAGACTGCAAGCCTTGGAGTTTAAGGGCTGATAGACTCAATTTAAGTTAAGAATTCATGGACTGGTCTAATTGTAGATGAAGAGGACCAGTTAAGACAAACCTAGGATCCCTAGACAGACTGAATCAAGAGCAGTTGACACAGTGACAGTGGCCATCTCAGATACTCATACTCATTGTTTTTCAAGGCTGGCTGGCTAACCAGCCCCATCTTACTTAAGGGAACTACTGAGTTCTCAATTCCAAGGGACCAAAATCTTTGTGCTTATGGGCTCGTGAGGTCACAATCCATCTGACAAAGTGAAGAAAGTCTGGGCTATAGTTATCCTTTTTATAGAAGCAAAGCCTATATAACAGTGTCCATAATGAGTGGGATTTCCCTGTGCTGGGGAATTCCTGTGTAAAGATACCCAACTGCGGAAACACCACCTACCCTTTATTTCTACAGTTTCTGGGCAGGATTCCCTTAGCATAGGGAAACTCTGATCCAAAACACCCTGCTGGCCTCCTGTCTGTGAGTCTTCTGCCCTTCTGCTACCCACAACAACCTCATGCCCTACATTACTTTACTTTTCCCACTGCTCCTACTTTTACATCTCCATAGCCTTTCTGTTTTTCCTAGATCCCCAAACCTGACTGCTGTCTCGTTGATTTTCCATAACTCATCCCACAGCCCCACCAGTCTCATATTTCCAGCTGTCTCCCACAAATCTTATGTCTCTTCATCCAGTATTCTTTATGTCTCTCTGTCCTGGCCTCCCCCCATCAGCCCTCTTCAGTCTCTTTGTACTCTTTCTCTACTCACCAGCCATGCTGTCCTTTCCTCCTCCCATTATGATCATCTGCCTTCAAAATGGCCCCCTCCTCAAAACCCTTTAATGCTACCTCTTCCCCAGTACCCCACTAACCCACTGCTAACAATTAACAGGTTTTTAAAAAACAAGGAAATTCCCACAAAAATTACTGTCGTTTCTCCCAATCACAAACGAACATATGACATTTACTCCAAATTCAGACTTTGTAACAGTACAAAAAAAAGACTTCTCAAAATTAGTTTTTAGGAGTTAATCGTGTTGAAGTTGTAATAAAGTTTGTGCATTTGAGCATAATTCCATGTATTACGGATGGTTGTATGTTGGAAGAAAAAAGGAGTTTGTTGTGAAGTTGTGGAGTCTTGGGTGCATTGGTGACAAGGCATGTAAATTATGATTGGTCTTTATGTTAATGTTTGCCTTAAGTGGTGACTTCCTTGATATAAAAAAGAATTGTCTTAAAGGAAATACACTGGCACAACCTTCACTTTTAGTAACAAAGTTTACTGTTGGGAATATTAAATATATATTGTGGTTCTAGTAATGGTACAGAAGCAGCATGTATCCTTCTGTGTGGGAGATGGGATATGAAGCAGATGAGGATAATTAAAGACTTGGAGGTAAACTTTCAGGAGGCTGTGCAAGGAATTAGCAACTTTTTTCTGCTATTAACTTGAAGTCTGTGATTAATTCTTCATGCATAATGATAAAAATGTACCCTTATGTGGAAGCAGGCAATGTTCACCGCTCTTTGAGCTAGATCCTACCCACTAATGTATATAAGTGAATCCCATAGACGTCAGTGGTAGCCATGAGCACCAGACATCTCTAAGACTAGAATTGGGTTCTACATATTTTTGTACTCATAAAACAGCATTATAAATAGAAGTTTTACTCATCTTGACCTCTGGAAAGAGAGATCCTACTGCAGTATAGCATGTAGCTGGTGGAAGGAAAATGTGTTGTGATACCGAACAAAGAACCAGACAAAAGAACTGATGAGAAAAAAGTGACGTTATGTTTTGCAGTTTAAAAGGCTCTATTTTCCCACCATTTTCTGTCTTAAATGATACAGGTTTTTTTTTCCTAAATACAGTTGTGTAGTATTTTTAATAATAAAAAGTAAAAAGTTAAGACTTAATTATTAATATTTAAAATCCACAAAGTGTTGATATATAATCTAAGTTTTCTAAGGTCTCAGATTAAACTGTTTTTTTTATTTTCTAGCTTCACACATTTCTAGTAATGGAACTGCTGAAGGGAGGAGAATTGCTTGAACGCATTCAGAAAAAGAAACACTTCAGTGAGACAGAAGCCAGTTATATCATGCGCAAACTTGTTTCAGCTGTGAGCCACATGCATGATGTAGGAGTCGTCCATAGAGATCTGAAACCTGAGGTATAGTGTGCTATGATTGTATATATTGTTCTAATACCTTACTTACACATTCTTTAACAAAGCAGTGTATCCCTTCATTAAAGTGCATGGTTACTTTAATGGAAAAAATACGGTAATTCGTGTGTTTTTCATGCCTTTTTTTGTTATTAGGAAATGAAAGTTTCACACATTTACCGTCTAATTTTATTTTATTCCATTATGCTATGCGATCAATAGTAAAAACAATAAAATACTCAACTCAGATAAGTGATTTATAAACTTTGTTTATAAAATAAAAAATTCAATCTTACCCCACCATGTAGTAATATCATGAGAAAAAAAAAATCTGTTATCAAAATTCAATTTTGTCTACTCAGAGACTAACATTCTATTCTGTTCTAATCATAAATGTATGATTATTGCATAGCATAGCTACAAAGTGGTATTAAGGTTGTTTCAGTGCCTTTACTGTGCATTTTCATGCCTCCTTTTACTTCCCTGTGAATTCCTGGGTTTGAAGTGGTTGTTTCTGATGGAATTACAGTGTCCTTGTACTGTTTTTACTCTCAGTCTCACTCTAGTTTAATACAGTTTTCACCTGAGAAATAAGGTAGGTGAGGAGGTAGTGGGTCTGTTAGTTAAAAAAGAGAGGGTTGTGGGGATCAGCAGTAGTCAGAACTAAAATGGCTGCCTGAAGCCAGAGCTCTGAGGAGATAAGAAAGTAATCTGCCTCCATCAACCTACTAAAGCTACTAAACTCCACCAAAAAACAAAGCACTGCGTTGCAGACGATGGAGTCTCAAAAACAAAAAATAATTAAAAATTAAAAATACAGTGTGGAGAGGCCCCTGACAGAAATGTGGAGGCTGAAGAAAATCAGTCTCCAAGGCAGACATTTGGGATTTGATCTCCAAGGCCATGAGAAATGATCTGATGACTGATTCTAGCAGTAAAGAAGGAAGTAAGTGATTTGAAAGGTTGAGTCACTGTCTGTACCGGAGATTGGCCTGAAGGAAGCTAGTGACAGACAGACAGCCATTGCTGCAGAGCTGTATGATAGTGCTGGAACACAGAAAGAAGCATCTTAAATTGGATGATATAGAAAACAGAGTGCGAAGGAATAACATCAGAATTAAGAGACTGCCTGAAAATGCTGAAGCAAGAAATACAATCTGGTATATAAAAATTTTAATGGTAGATTTGTTAAATCTTAGTTCTCTAGAAGATGAGAGAATGCATATGGTGCTGTTCCCCACACTTGGAGCTTATACTAGATCCAGAGATTTGATTGTGAAATTTCATCAATCTCAGCAGAAAGATTTAACTATGGAAAGAGCCAGAGAACATTCAGAGTTTGTACCCAAAGATGACAAGCTGTAATTTTTGTATGACCACTCTGCCCTAACTTTAAAAAAGAGACGAGAGTTGGGGGAAGTTTCAGCAGCACTCGAGGGCAGATATGTTACTGATGGGGATTCTCATTTAAATTCTCATTCAGCTTTCAAAATCAGTTTTACCCAGTAAGATACTTTACACAAGGAAAAACTACAGTCCACTCACTTTGGATAGAAATCAAAATCTCAGAAAGGCAAGAGGATACTCTGGAGGTGGAAACTAAGTATAAAATGCTGGAAAACCTTGACAGATGGTCAAATCCAAGAACATTAGGATAGGAAAAGAAAAAGACTCTAGAGAATGTTCTGGCAATGGCAAAAAATGAAGCTGTACACGAGGACTCAGATACATGAATAGTTACCAAAAGATTACCCTGAAAGAACTTCTTGAGAGTCATTAAGAATGAACAGTTTAACAATAACTATGTTAATGTTATAAAGAAAAATAGTATGAAGTTTGTTTGTTTTAATTGGGATGATTATAACTCTGTATTTTAGAGTGTAGAGCATATATAGGACAATAAGATGAGTGGCCTGGAGGTGGGGAGATTGGAGAAAAGAGAAAGGGGTTGTTGAGGAGCACTTAGAGGTTCTGTGTAAATCCTCCCCATGTGACTCAAATAATCAGATGGCAATCTATCCCTAAGGTCTCATATGTGGAGAATGTAACTGTTGGATACAAGAGAAACGGTTCATGGGGAAAGTACGTCTGTTTAGGGTTCCTAAAAACACAATTGTTTGGGGGCTGAATTATATGTGATTTTGGTATTTTATTTTTAAAAATAAGGGGAATATACAGGAGAGGGGAGGGAATCAGGGATGGGAGGGAGATTTAATACAAGATATAATGGAAATTTACAAACCGAAATCACGCCATATTCAGACTCACAGTTCTGAATACAACATAATTTGCAACAAGAGACATTGGCCACTCAAGGGTTCATGCTATCAAACAGCTAAATAATCCGTTTCAAGTTTTTCAGTAAGCTAAATAGTTATTCTCAATGGCTTTTCCTTTTAAAATAACATCTTTGAATTTTAAGGGGCTAAATAATGTTGTTAAGAGGGAAAAAAGCCTTGGCTGAATTTTTTACAAACCTCATTCTCAGATTGTTTTACTTCAGGAAACTCGTTTTCAGGAATGGCATATTCTGGGCATGAAAGATGGTTGGTTTCAGTGAAATCTTTTGTTTCAGCCAAAGAAAAGAGGAATGGCCATAATATTTGCTAAACATGTAATTATTTTAGATTGAAGATCAAGTTAAGGATATGGAGGGATGGTTTATCTTATTGACAGGTACAGTTATTAGATTATTAGTAACAGTGGGCTGACGATATGTTTCCAATCACAGCGGGAAAAAAAGACTTTAAAATACTGCAACACTTTGGGGAAGGGAAATTATACTTGGAGGAGACTTCAGTTGCACACTAGTTCCTTATTGGACAGATCAGATAAAGAAGATGAAGTGTGTAGGGAAGCAAGTGCAGCATTTACTTCTCTGTGCCAAAACTTCAGTGTCTCAGTTTGCTGGAGAGAAATGTATTTAGGGGAATGAGATTACACATTTTATTCACACCCTCATCATTTACATGCTAGAATAGATTTCATGTTAATCTCGAAATCCTTTATGAAGTGAACAAGACCTCTTGTACAGAAGAAGAGGAACAATGGATTCTTCTTTGAGCTATTGCACATGTCCATTCTACTGTAGGTGTGTGTGTGCCTTATGCACAGATGTCAGAGATATTTTTTCCCCTCGGTGCTACCCATCACATCAGCTTGAATGCCCCCTTTTGCTGCACTATGGCATGCTGGTGTAAGAGGGTGGAGCTGAGCACCCCCAGTTCCTTCTTGCCACCAGTGATGGTTTTCAAAGTGATCTTGTACTTGTTTACTCAAATGCATCCCTCATTCATTTTAAATAGTTGCAGTTAATTATTGTTTCTTATTAGGTGGATAGTTTCTCAAGTTAGTTAGTGTTACATTTCTGTTTTTGGTGTCATTTGGTACTGTTCCTTTTCTTTTGGTACCAGGCTTGGTACCACAATGAGGCCCTGCTCCTCAGTGTTTAAGTCCTGCAGGACATGTTCAAAGCCTGTGCTGGTCAGTGATCCTCATCCATCCTGCCTGAAGTGTTTGGGTGAGGCCCACATTAGTGACGAATAACACATTTGCAGGGGCTTCAATCCTCTCTTGAAACGGTGAGACTTATGTGCTTAATTATGGAAGCAACATTTTGACCCCCAGTCAAGTCACTGCATGAGGAGAGCACCCCAAATACTTCTCCATGGGTATGGAGTGCTCCACCAGATTTTGTTTGGCTTCTCCATCCTGATCCCTGGTATCGAAGAAGAGACCCAGGCCTCCCTCGGTCTCAACATCTTGTTCATCAACCCTGGTACCCAGGCAAGATAGAGGCAAGGACTCTACTAAACATGTGGCAGAGAGAGCTACCTCAGAAGCCTCACCTCCTAAGGGGTATTTGCTGCCTCCAAAACTTGTGCCAGGTTCAGTGAGGTTGTCCTGAGACACATTTCAGGAGCCAACAGTTGATGGAACTCCCATCTACCCCAGAGGCGCATGCAGCCACAAGAGACTTGGTTAGTGCCTCATTACAGGTTTCACCAGCACTGGAAACTTCTGACTGGTTCTTGCTCCTGCAACTCACCCCTCACCACACCAAGAATCCCCAAGTATCACTACTTACACCTCCTCTCAAACCAGTCTTATCAAGAAGGAAACCTCTCATGATTTCACTGGTATCACCCTCCAAGGGTTCAAGATAACTCTCTCCGGTACCATCTGCATCATCACCTCAGTTATTGGAAGCCTCTGACTTGGAAGTGCAGTCTCTTGTATCCTGGACAGGACACAGCATTGTGGTAGGAATTTTGGGCATTTATCATGGTTGGCTGCTTGATTGCCAAGACATTGCTACAATCTGTGCTAGACATTGCAGACACTTTGGCCAGAGAAATGGCCTTGGCAGTGACCATGAGAAGGGCATCCTGGCGGTACAGTTTGGGCATTGCTCCTGGTGTGCAGCAGACCACAGAGTACTCCAGGGAGAATTCTATGCCAAAAATTAAAAAATTCTTTGTACAATATTTAAAAATGCTGTGAAATTTTGCTTATTTTATTTGTCAAAAATAAAATATAATCACGCCAATTTCTTCTGTTTTGGTAATTTATTTCAAAATCCCTGTCAGCAATGATGTCTGTAACAATACAGACAACAAAAAAATATTCAAGAAATGTTTTTTTGATAAACAGATTCCTTATTCGGCATATTAATACAGAACTTTACATAATAATTCATTTAAAATACAGAAACCTATTTCCCGCACTCCTGAGAGAGAGTGCAAAGGCTTGGGGAGTCGGAGTAATGGAGGAACTGAGGGGAAGGGAAGTAGTTGCTGGGCAGGAGTCTAGGTGTGAACCTGGATGATTGTTGGTTGTGGGTGGAAGAAGTAATATGGAACAGTTTTTTTTGGGGGGGGGGGGAGGGATTATTAGGGAGCCTTCCCCATGCAGACACTAGACCCCTAGCCTCTCCCATTCAGTCAGGCATATCTGCCACTGTTCTCATGTGTCCCTGCACACCCACTCTCATTCAGCCCCACCTCAGTCTGTCCCCCCAACTAGCCCTTCTGAACCCCAGTCCATGATCCAGCATCCCCGTTTTCCCTACTTTGTCCCCCACGTGATGTCTCCTCACCTGGCTCTGCAGGAAGAGTGCTGTGAGGAACATAGCTTATCCACTTCCTTCTTTGGGGCTGGCTGAGCCAGCTGCCCTCTGTTCTGGTGCCACAGCAGGCCCTGGTGGGTGAAAGGCATAATTGATGCACCTCTCTGGCAGAACGAATTTTCTGCAGAGAGAAAAAATTGTGGGAGACATGAATTATGCGTGTGTACAGTGGCACAGAATTCTTCCAGAACTAAGAGAGGACTTGGCCTTTGATGGTCAGCTACTTTTTTCTGACACAACAGACGAAACTCTGCGCTCCTTCAAGGATTCTAGGGCTACCCTTTGTTCCTTGGGGGTGTATCCACTGGCAGTGCAGAGGCATTCTTATGATGGACAACAGCAGCAGCAACAATACCGGCCACAACGCCCGTTTGGGCTGTCTGTCCCTCCCCCAAGAGAGCAGGACTACCCTAGCAATGGGCATAGGTCCCAAAGGTGGAGGCATTCGGGTCTTGGATTTGGCCAGTCCGCTCTCCCTTCTCTGGTGCCCCCAAGTGCTCATTTTGACTTGTTGGTCCAAAGCAGTGATCCAGTCATGACTTCTATTGGCCCTTCTACAGAACTTCGGGGACAGGATAGGCCATTTTCTCAGTGTTTGAGATGCAGTTACTACAGGCAGCTGAGGCCTAAGCAATGTCAGTTTAGGTTATCCAGTTGCTCTCCACACCATCTGTACCTGTCCCTCTTCAGGGCCCCTCTCATGAGATACTGCTCCTCAAGCAGGTCTGTTTTTTTCCTGGCTTTGGTAGCAATGAAGGAGATTCCTTCGGAACACTGGAGTCAAAGTTTTATTCTCAATATTTTCTGGTTTCCAAATCCAAATGTTTGTTTATTGCCCTTGAGCTGTCCATGACTTTTACTAAAAATAACCATGACAAAGTCTTAGCTTTACCGATGTATTATGTGAACAGGCAATGGGGAGCACACTCCAAGTGCTCTGCCAAGAGACTATTAGGCTGTGGAAGTTCTGCATTGAGGAGGGGGTTACTCCAACAGCTGGACACTTGCCTAGAGTCCAGAATCCCGACGATCTTCCTGTTCACTTCCACAGAATAGGAAACATAGACTTCTTCGAGTGCTGTCCCTGTGGGTGGTCCACTCTAGGGGATGGTGTGTCCCAGTTGGCCATATGGTACTGTCTACCGTTGTCACTCACAAAACTCCAAAATCCCACCAACCATAGTGGGTTCTGCTTCACATTCACCTAGAGTGGTGGACCCACAGGGACAGCACTTGAAGAAGAGAAAGTTACTCACCTTGCAATAACAGGTTCTTCGAGATCTGTGTCCCTGTGGGTGCTCCACTCCCCACCCTTCTCCCCTCTACTTTGGAGTACTAGTATGATTTCTCCACGGTAGAGACGGAACTGACGAGGGTGCGGGACACGCTCTCAGGAAGATTCCAATGAAATGGGAGATATCAGCTGAGCGCGTGCGTCCCAACGAGGCGCTGCTACCAAAGATCTCCGATCAACGGTGCCGGGACGCACGGTCACCTAAAGTGGAGCACCCACTGGGACACACATTTTGAAGAACCGCAGTTACTTCAAGGTGAATAACTTTCTCTTTTCTGCTCTCGAGTGGGCATCAGTCCAGTTTCCAATACCTTCCACCTCAGTTGGCAGTCAGCTCCCCTTTCTGCTTTCCCTCAGATCTCGATCATTTCACTGGCTGAGATAGTGTTGGTTTTCTAAGCTTGCAGTGTCATTTTAGCCTCCCATATCCTTTCCTCTCCATCCCAGCCTGGTCACACTCTGAATCCTGGTTTCAGCTCCCTGCATCTTATGGTGTGGTTGTTCCATGGTTGAATGAGGAGGAAGAGCAATGTTTGGTGGCTGTTTGACAGGTCCTGCTTAGTACTAGAAAACCCCCTCCACCAGAATACCTATTCAGCAAAGTGGAAGTGTTTTTCAGTGTGGGTAATTGGCCCATGGAGTTCAGCCAACGCTGGCTGGTATCCAAGACATCTTGGAGTATTTACCGCATCTTCAGTCATCGATGTTATAGTTAGCTCATTGACAGTGTATCTAGTTCTAACAGTCTTTCATCCACCCATTCATGGAAGATCGGTGTTTTTCAACGATGGCGAGATTCTTAAAAGAAGTCCTTTGTCTCCATTCAGTGGTCTGTGAACTGGTTTCCTTGTGGGACCTAAACACAGTCTTAGCAGTTCTGATGGGACCTTTGTACGAACATCTAGCATCCTGTCTCTTTCGTCTCTTGTGTCAAAAAACTGTATTCCTTGTGGCAATAACATCTGCAAGGAGAGTGTGAGAGCTGCAGGCTTTGATAGCAGAGCCTCCTTACATGCAATTATCCCAAGACAAAGTGACATTGTGGCTGCACCTGAAATTTGTATCTAAAGTGGTCTCTATTTCATTTAAACACGGCAGTTTCATTTTCCTGTGTTTTTGTCCTAAGCTGCTTATCTCTGGAGGAGCAGCATCTTCACACATTAGACCTGAAACTGTGTCTGGCTTTTTACCTGGGCTTCACCTTGTCTGTTTGTGTTGTAAGCAAACTGTATGAAGGGACAGGCAGTCTTCTCGCTGACTATCTGTAAGTGGACAACTTCCTGCATCAAGACTGCATACAAAACTGCTTTGGCTACGCCCCCTCTATTGTAGCAAGTTCATTCTATGAGAGCACAAACTAAGTCAATAGTGTTTGTACGTGATATCTCAATATTGTATATTTGCAGGGCTGCCATGTGGTCATCAATATGTATTTTTATGAACCATTATGCCATTACTGCAGCATCCAGATCAGATGCAAACTTTGGGAAGGTGGTTTTGCAATCCTTGTTTAAACAGAATCCGAGCCACTCCCCCGGGTATAGCTAGTGAGTCATCCAAGTGGAATACTATGCTGCATCTACTCAAAGAAGAAGAAACAGTTACTTAATCTAACTGTGGTCCTTGGAGCTGTGATGCAGATGTGTATTCCACGACCCACCCTCTGACCTATCCGCATCAGAAACTAGTCTCTGGGCATTCACTGCAAAGGAACTGAGTGAGGTGCAGGCAGCGCTGCCTCATATAGACAGGGGAGGGGGAATAGCCATGAAGGGCGAGCGCTGCCCCTCTACTGGTACTTCTAGGCAAATTTCTCCAGCTCCAATGAACAGTGGTACGAACACCAAAATGGAATACATACCTGCATCACATTTCAAAGAATCACAGTTACAGTAAGTGACCATTTCTTTTCTACTAATAAAAGGTAATAGTAATATGATGTGGATTAGTATCAAGTGGGTAGTGGTTACTGTCACATCTACCTATTAACTATATTTGATTTAAAAATGAAAAATAATGAATCAGCTGCAAACTAATACAATAAAGACTCATTCTGAACCTTGATGCCTTTCTGATCATGCAACCACGCCTTCCTTTCAAAACAGTTCTTCTGCAGTGGTTAAACAAACAAAAACCCAACCAACAACTCTACTTTGCAAAACAAGAGACTCCACTGTACAGTCTTCTCCTTGTGAGTAGAGGATGAGAGGACAAACAAAACATGACAGAGGTATAGAAATATGGCTTAATGCACTATTGGAAGGTGCTCAGCTACAGTAGTGATAATGATGGCATAAAAACCTGAATAGAACAGAATTTCTCCAGTAGGACTGACCCTCAAGGGATGGTTATAATATATGACCCAAGTGCAGATGATATAGCTGTTATCTCAGAAGATTCCCAGCCGCTTTCTGTCTGGAATTTAATATTCTCTCCCACTTACAGCTGAGGCAACTGTTACTCTTTTTGCAGAATACTTTGTGTTATGGTTGCCTAGCATACAGTTGTTTATAACTGTTTCAAAGTTAAAGGCTAAAGAAGTCTGTGCGATAATGGTACTAAGGTGCTTTTGAAAATCTCACCCAAAAACCTAAGTGACTTCAGAGCAAAAGGATTTGTGCAAGTCCCCAGGAGATTTGCTTTTGAAAATCCTACCCTTTGCTTTTAGGTACTGTCTGTGAATTAGTGAACATAATAAATCATTGGGGAAGTGTCATGAAATTCTAACAAGATAAGAAAATATATTGCCAAAATGCTTAATGTAGAACTTAGATTGCTGGTTCTCTGTCCATCAGAGAAAAAGTAGCATTTGAGGTAGGTTTTTGTAAATACGGAACCATCTGGAACTGAGTCTCCCCATTTACTCATGTTACCATCTTAATTTAAAGACTGGTTCAGATGTTCGGTTTGTAAGGGAGTACTTCATTCTCTTAATAAACTGGTCACATTCTTCAACTCATCTCAATAGAGCTAATCTGTAAGAACAGAAATCTGAGAAGTTGAAGTAATGAAGGGTTACTTATTAGTGAACAGTTTGCAGAATTTACTGCCTCCACAGTCAGACTAGCCCTTCCTCTCTTTTTCCTGCTTGTTTTTAAAGTTACTACTTTAAGGCAGTCAGGAACTGAGGGTGGGATGCAGTTTTCCACATATAGATGTGGTCAGTGGACCTTTCTGCAAAAGCATGAGACCCCATTTAGGCTCTAACTACTCTTTTAACAGTACCAGTCAGGGTTGCTTGGTGTGACTATGTAGATTTAGTGAAATACTGATAGATAAACTATTTTTTACATGGCAGTTACATAAATCATTAAAGTAGAAGAGGGAGTTCTTAATTATGCAGCACCCCTCCCTATCCATGCTACTATGCTATAGGCATGAGATGTTTTGTTCTGCAAGGGACAGGAATCTATTGGATAGTAGCAAAATTTAGGGAATTCACTGTAGTAATGAAATAAGAAGAGGATGTGCATCTGCCCTCCTTGCCCTATAATCCTGATGTGCAGCCCCTTATCATGCTTGCCCTGGGCTCCTCCCCCCCACAGCTGTGCTAGTGCTCTTCAGTACTGACCTGCACCCCTATCAAGACTCCTTCTCACCCACAGCTCTGTAAGACAAAGATGAAGGAAAGTGTACATCCATTACTTCATGGAAAAGGGGAGAATAAGTAACAGGTAATGCAGAGAAGGCTGAAGTATTTATTGCCTTTTTTGCTTCAGTCTTCACTAAAAAGTCTAATTGTGATGAGATGCTTAACACAATTAATATTAACAACAAGGGGGAAGGATCTCAGGCCAAAACAGGAAAGAACAGGCTAAATAATATTTAGATAAATTAGATGGATTTAATTCAGCCTATGAAAAACTAGAGTACCTATCCCATGCTACCCCCGGTCGTTTCTTTTGTAAACTGAACAGTCCCAGTCCTTTTAATCTCTCCTCATATGGAAGTTGTTCAGTATCCCTAATCTTTTCTGTTGCCCTTCTCTGTACTTTTTCCAATTCTAACACACTTTTTTTTTAGAAGGGGCAACCAGAACTGCACGCAATATTCCAGGTGTAGGACTACTGTGGATTTATATAATGGTATGATGATATTGTTGGTTTTACAGGGAATCCTCAGACTTACAACACAATTTGTTCCTCAGAATTGCATTGTAAGTTGAAATGTAAGTCGAAAATGCCTTTCCCATAGGAATCAGTGATATGAAGGGGGGATTGGTTCCTGAACCAAGGTTCGATACACTATTTTCACCACAATAACCCAGATTTTTGTACTAAATGAATTATAGATAGTGGCAACATCAATGTATTTTGTCAACAGCATTCAGATAAACATATAAACTCACATATGTTGCTCAGAATGCCAGCAACACAGGCTCAGAAAGCCAGGGAGAACGGCACACGTGCTGAGCCTCAGCTAATCACTGTTCAAGCTTTCTGTTTGGCTCACAGCCCTGGGCTCAGACAATCAAAAACAAGTGGCAACCCGACCTGGCAACAAGCTACCCTGCCGTCTCGAAGCCAATCAGAAGCGACCCCTTCCAGCTCTATACCAGTATAACACCACCAGGAAGTGATTTCAAGCGAACTTGATGCAAATCGAGTATCATAAGGGTGAAACAAGCATCATGGGGTGGCATGAGACTTAAGTCAGACGTCATAAGTCCAAGGACTCCCTGTATTATCTATGCCTTTCCAAATGGTTCCTAACATTCTGTTAGCTTTTTTGACTGCCACTGCAAGTTGAGTAGACATTTTCAGAGAACTAGCCAAAATGACTCAAAATTCTCTTTCTTGTGTGGTAAGAGCTAATTTAGACCCTATCATTTTGTATGTATAGTTGGGATGATGTTTTCCAGTGTGCACTACTTTGCATTTATTATGAACATTGAATTTAATCTGCCATTTTGTTGTACAGTCATCCAGTTTTATGAGATCCTTTTGTAACTCTTTGCAGTCTGCTTTGGACTTCACTATCCTTGAGTAATTTTGTGCCATCTGAAATTTTGCCACCTGAATGTTTACCCCTTTTTCCAGATCACTTATAAATATGAGAATAGCACTGGTCCCCGTACAGGTCCTTAGGAGGCCTCTCTACATTCTAAAAACTGACCATTTCTCCCTACCCTTTGTTTCCTGTCTTTAGCTAGTTATTGATCCATGAGAGGACCTTCCTTCTTATCCCCTGGCTGCTTACTTTGCGTAAGAGCCTGTGGTGAGGGACCTTGTCTATGGCCCTTGGGTGAGGGAAAAAAACAGTCTAGGCCTTGCTTCCCTCTGTGCTGGGACATAGAGCAGGCAGCAGCCTCCTCGGCAGGCGTTGGCTTGGCTTCCCTGGCAGTCTTCGCCATCAGTGAGACTCCTAGAGCATAGTCTGGGTGTTTGGGCTCCACCACCAAGACTATCGCAGGAATCAGCAGTGTACATCCTTTCCCCTCTGTCATCCACTCCGACTGACCTGGGCTGCCTCCTTTTATCCAGCTTTTCCACCTGGAGCATGTGCAGCAGGGGAAAGGGGGCGTGGTTGCCTAGGCCCACAATGATAGGTCTGCCCCCGGTGGCCCTGTGCGAGGTTGGTACATCCCATCACAGGTAACTCAAGTGTGGGAATCTTCCTCACATCCTCTGCAGTGATGAGCAATGCAAAGAATTCATTTAGCTTCTCTGCAACTGCCTTGTCTTTGTCTTGATCATCCAGTGGTCCTGCTAATTGTTTGGCAGGCTTTCTGCTTCTGATGTATTACATTTTTTTCTGTTCCATTAGCTATCTTTAAGGATCCATCGAGGACAGGTGAGGTTCCATAGGAATGGAAAAGGACAAACATTGTATCCAGCTTTAAAAAAGGGAGAAAAGGAAGGACCTGGAGAATAATAGGCAAGCTAACCTAACTTCAGTACCTGGAAAGATACTGGAACAAATTATTAAACAATAAATTAATAACAATAACAGAGGATAATAAGGTGATAAGCAGTAGCCAGTACGGATTTGTCAAGAACAAGTTATCCCAAACCAATCTTATATCCTTCTTTGACAGGGTAATCAGCCTAATAAATAGAAACAGTAGACGTGATATAGCTTTACTTTAGTAAGGCTTTTGACACTGTTCCACGTGATATTCTCATAAGCAAACTAGGGAAATATGGTCTACGTGCAATTACTGTAAGGTGCTTATATAACTAGTTGAAAGACTATTCAAAAAGTAGTTATCAGTGGTTCACTGTCAAACAGGGAGGATGTACCAAGTAGTATCCTCCAAGGGTCTGTTCTGGGTCTGATAGTATTCAATATTTTCATAAATAACTTGAATGATGGAATGGAAAGTATCCTTATAAAATTTGCATACCAAGCTGGGGAGGGGTTGCAAGCACTATGCAGGATGGGACTAGAATTCAAAATGATCTTGATAATTTAGAGAATTGGTCTGAAATCAATAACACAATATTCAGTAAAGACAGGTGCAAAGTATTGCACTTAGGAAGGAAAAGTCAAATGCACACACAAAACGGAGAATAATTGAATAGGCATCATTACTGCAGAAGAGTCTGAGGGCTATAGTGGATCACAAATTTAATACAAGCCAACAGTATCAAGGTGTTGTGAAAAAAGCAGATAGTATTCTGAGCTGTATTACACAGGCATGTCATATGTAAGACATAGGAGGTAATTGTTCTGCTATACCCAGCACTGCTGAGGCCTCAGCTGGAGTACTGTGTCCAGTTTTTGGCATCATACTTTAAGAAAGATGTGGATGAATTGGAGGGAGTCCAGAGGAGAGCAGTAAAAATGGTAAAAGGTTTAGAAAACATATCCTATAAGGAAAGATTGAAAGAACTATGCATATTTAGTATAGAGAGGAAAAGGCTGAAGGGGGACCTGGTAAGTCTTCAAATAAGTAAATGGTTGTTATGAAGAGGACATTATTCAATTGTTTTTCATGTCCTCTGAGGATAAGACAAGAAGTAATTGTCTTAATTTGCAATATGGGAATTTTAAGTTGGCTATCTCTAAGTATAAGAATAATTAAGCAGTGGAACAGGGATTTTCCCCTGATGTCTTTAGCTTCCCTTATCAATTTTCTACACTTCATAATTGGTCATTTATAATGTTCACAATCTACATCATATTTTTTTTCCATTTGTTATATAGTGTGTGCTTGTTTCTAATTTCTGTCTTGACTTCCCTCTTAACTGGGATGGGCTTTTAACCCAGTTGTCCTCTTCTGTGACTGAGGAATTGTGGCTTTTGGGCTGTCTTGTAAACTCTTCTTAAACAATTTCAATGTTAATTCATATTTTGCTCTCTAAATTCTTCCTTCCCATCAGTTCTGCTCATAATTCTAATTTTCTTCATCTCTGGAAAATTAGGTTCCAAGTATATCTGTTACTTGGGTGGGATTATCCTCTGTTTGTCCATAATTAATGTAATGAAGTCTTGGTCACTGGTTCATTGACAAACACAACTTCCAGTCCAGTGATCCATTCATGATAATGAGGGTCCGCAATAGTTATCTTAGGTGTTTGGTCTTTTGTTTCAGAATATTATCACCTATGATAGAAACTCTGATGGTGTTTTACTACTGGCTCCATGAGACCTGCAGCATATATTTCACATAACACAATTTTTCCTAACACAAATTGCAGACAGGTGCTTTAAGGAGCAACTTGTCCTTTTGTCTAAATTGATTCAGTCATCTGTAACAGGCTCCTGTCAGTGTCCCCCTTGAGCTTTATTAGTTGGCAAATTGATCCACATGCATTCAAGATTCTGCTGTTCTGAACTATCAATAATTCTAAAACAGATAATGATTTGCTTAATGTAGAGTGCCAGTCGCCACCTCTTTTTACGCACTATATCTCTCCTAAATAGATTGTAACCAGTGATGTTAACATTCCAGTAAAGGGAAGCATCCACCCAGAGGTCGGTAATACCAGTTGTGTCAAATTTCTTCTCACTAGTTAGAATTTCCCATTCCTTCTGCTTATTACCCAGATTCCTAGCACCATTGTATAAGAAATTAAAAAAATTATTTTCTTTACGTTCGTTGCTACTTAGGTTCAATATGTTTCTAGCACTTGGAGTCTGAGTTTGTAATGCTTTCAATCCTTTAACATTATTCCTTTGTGTTATATTTTTATATATATGAACCAAAGATGAGGCTGGGAATATGTTTGTGCATGCGCACTCGTGCACTGAGTGAAAATTCTTTATGTATTTAAATACGATGATTTTCATTCAGGAGGAAAAAGAATAAACTATGCATTAAAATTGAACAAGAAAAAATTCAAATGTACTTGGAAATAAGTACTATTGCAGAGTATATTGGGAGGGAAATGAAAAGATCCAGTAAAGGAGGAAGAAAAATTATTTAGGCTTAATGCGTTTATGTTCTTAGAGCATGCTGTAAAAGTTTCGTTAATTACAAACTAAAAAAAGGTATATTCTTAAAGTAAAGAAATAGCTCTGGGTCAAAGGGAATGAAGAAGTGTTTTAAGAAGATGAAGTAGCCAAATGGAAATTTGATTCTAGCCATCATATGTGGAGGGAGGCTCAAAATGAAGGCATTATTAGTAGAGTTTTGTGGGCAGACAAAGAAAGTAGATAAATGTGAGGTGTCAGAAACAGGTCATTTGAGCTCTATCAGATTTTCTTATCATTATCAGCACACCAGCTTGCTTTCTCCCCAAATTCTCACCAGGAACTTTTCTAATAACTAAATCAAATTATTTCTGCAGCCTGTCAGAACTGTATTACCCATGTTGGTTGAATCTTAATGGTTTATAACCCATCTTTAATGCTGGAATCCAGTGATAATATGAATATTCCTTAAATTAGGGAAACTGGCACAGGAAAATGCACATTGTCTCTCTCTCTCTGAATTTTCTCAGGTTTGGTTTTCCAAGTCTTTGTATTGGTAGCAAGAGACAACTTTAAAGCTCAATCCTGCAAGATGCAGAGCACTCTGACTCATATGGCAGTCTAGGTTACTTAGCACGTTACAGAATAGAGCTTTAAATGATTTAAAAGACTGATGCACATTTGGTTAGTGCACTTAAATTGGAATAAACCAATTTAATTCTTTTCAAGTAGTTAGTGTTAAATAATATTCTTCAGTTACAATAAGTACTCGTCCTGTAAAAATGAGGTTGCTAAGAAGTGTAATATTTGTACTAATTGTGTTTAAACATTTTCCATTTCCCTTTCTAAACATGCTAGTTTCTAATTTTTCTGTTTGTTAGTGATACAGAATTTGATCTGATATGCTTGGCCCTGTATCTTGGAAAAATCATCTCCTAAGCATGAGCATACTTGGCAGCTGATTTTACAGGTTGCATAGTAGTAAGCACATGCTTATCTCCAATCAGAGCTGATTTATAAATTTAACATTATTTAACTTCTCTTTCTAATTAAGTCGTATGAGGAAATAGGATATATTCACAAATAGGAGAAAAGCATATTGGTTTACATATTTGTTCTTAGAGACTAAATTCTTTTTTAAATTGTTGGTTCGAATCAGTTTCATGTACGTTTTAAAACTGCATCTTTTAAATTATCTTTAACTTAGTTATCTTTGCATTTGCTTTTCAGAATTTATTGTTCACAGATGAAAGTGATAATTCAGAAATAAAAATAATTGATTTTGGATTTGCTCGGTTAAAACCACCTGATAACCAGCCTCTTAAGACTCCATGTTTTACTCTTCATTATGCTGCTCCAGAGCTCTTGAATCACGATGGTTATGATGAATCCTGTGATCTCTGGAGTTTGGGGGTTATTTTGGTGAGTGTTTCGTTGTGTGTCTTATTTATTTTAATCATTCTATAACACAAGCAAAATTGATTCCTTGTTAAAACTAATGTCTGGAGAGGACTTGACGTTGTCCCAGATAAGCTAGAATTGGAGTGGAATGAGGATATCTTTTTCCTGCACATATAGTGGCAGCTGGGATGTGTATTGGAGGCATTTAAGAAGGTAGAGCTAGAGCTATCTTTCAGTTTTTTTCTGAGCAATTTGATTAAATTATTTTTTCTTGGAATGTTCACCTTTTAAAACAGCTTGGATGTGTGAAGGAAATAATAAGTTGATTATGAGACCTCTGTAAATTTATATTATGATCTTAAAACGACTCTGGTTCAGATAAAGATCCAACCTACGTTCTGTTTTACAGAAAAATTTATTTTGAAAAATAAGTAAATGGTATAGGCTTTCCCACTGCATAAAATCTGTATGTTTTCAACATTCCTGAGACGTGTTAGCCATGTCGCTTACAAGGTCTCTAAATAAAGACCTGTTGTGCTTTAGACCATGTACACCTTAAAGAGAAAATATAACTCTTGTTAATGTACTATTTGTAGGAATATATATACTGTTGCTACCTCTGCAAGTAACAATATCTGAATATTGAGTGAGTTAGGTTAATGTGTAATCAGTAATGTTGTAGTAAGGTTGGTAATAAATATATGGTATTAATTAGTACTACTTTTGTTCTCCTGGTAGTATACAATGCTGTCAGGACAGGTACCCTTCCAGTCTCAAGACAAAGGTTTAACATGCATCAGTGCATTGGAAATTATGAAGAAAATTAAAAAAGGAGAATTCTCCTTTGAAAGAGAAGCCTGGAAGAATGTATCTCAAGAAGCCAAAGATTTGATACAAGGTAGGAATCCATAGATATTTCATATTTTTCTTTTAGCTGCAGTGACCAGAGTAAAGTACCATACTGCATACTTCTGTGTTCTTCAGTTTTTGGTGCTTTTATTAATTTAAGTTTTATAAGGAAACCAAAGTAGTGTTTTTGTTACAAGCAGTAATTATCAGCTCATCCAGAATAAATGTCTGTAATTTTTTAGGGATGTCAGTTATTGAACACGTGATTTATTATTGTTGATTTATGAATATTTTATAACAAGTACTTAGTTCATTTCTTTGTTAAAAAGTGTTTGTACAACCCTGTGTCAACATTGTATGAGTTATATCTAAAGTGATATATAATCATGACTCATCAAATGATTCAAGTTTTATGTTTTCAAATGATTCCTTTATCCACAGTATTAAAAAGCTAAATAATAGCTCCTGGATTAAGGATATATTTAATATATATAATATATTTCTGTTAGGACTTCTTACAGTGGATCCAAATAAAAGAATTAAAATGTCCAGCTTGAGATACAGTGAATGGCTTCAAGATGGGAGCCAGCTGTCATCCAATCCTCTAATGACTCCTGATAACTTAGGCTCTTCAGGAGCTGCTGTACATACATACGTCAAAGCAACCTTTCATGTAAGCTTGAAAACTCTTGTATTTTAATTATAAATATTAAATATTTGCTACATTATATCAGCGTAGAATTTGGATGTACATGAATTTGTTTATTTAAAAAATGTATTTACATTTAGAGTTCTATGATAGGTGTATAGGAAGTTACAGAAATATAAGGCCTATAAAATATGTTGGCTTATATCAATGGCCAGAAACCTACATGAGAGAATATAATGAAACACATGTCAAAATGGGAAGTTGAGAGGGGAATATAGATTTTGACAGCATATTTATATCACTGGGGAAACTGACGATGGTGAAACACCTAACATAAACATAAAGTTTAGAGAAGGTCCTTAAACAAAGCTTTCTAAGATATGTGTAACGTTCTGGTTACACTTAGGACTTGCTTGACTTTCAGTTTAATTGCCCTTCTTGTGATTAGAAAGAAAGTAAACTACTGCTACAAAAATTTGAGGTAAAGCATTTAAAATATATTACGATTTGGAATGCTCTGTGGAAATACCTTAATTGTCTTAATGGACATTTTTGGATACCAACATTAATTCACTAAAAATATGTTTGTTATACAAATGCAGGCAAAGAGGAAAATGTAAGATTGATTTTTTCAAAACTTTATATATGAGGAATGATCTAAAAACATAATATGTTAAATTGCAGTTTATGCTCAAAACACATTGCATTTTATGGCTTCATTGCAAACAGGGACTGTGTTGTCCAAGAAGAAGAAGTGGGGTAAATAGTTTCCCTTTATTTAGCAATTGCAGAGATCTAAGTTTTGAAAAAGATATGAAATGTTTAAAACTAAAATTGTAATTTAAGTAAATATAAAATACTAAAATGTAATCTTGACTATATTTATGGCTTGATAAAATAATTTAAAAACATGGAATGTGTGGGGAAAAGGTTGCCAATTAGTGATTTTGTGTGTATGTATAGGTTTAAAGTAGGGCTGTCGATTAATCGCAGTTAACTCATGTGATTGATTAAAAAAAATTAATCATGATTAAAAAAATTGTGATTAATTGCCATTTTAATTGCATTGTTAAATGACTACCAATTGAAATTTATTAAATATTTTGGATGTTTTTCTACATTTTCAAATATATTGATTTCAAATACAGTTCCGAATACAAAGTGTTCACTCCTCACTTTATCAGAGGGGTAGCCGTGTTAGTCTGGATCTGTAATCCTGCAGCAAAAAAACTTCAGGACCAGACTTCAAAGAGAAACTGCTGAGCTTCAGTTCATCTGCAAATTTGACACCATCAATTCAGGATTAAACGAAGACTGTGAATGGCTTGCCAGCTATAGAACCAGTTTCTCCTCCCTTGGTTTTCACACCTCAACTGCTAGAACAGGGCCTCATCCTCTGATTGAACTAACCTCATTATCTCTAGTTGCTTGCATATATATACCTGCCCCTGGAAATTTTCCACTACATGCATCTGACGAAGTGGGTATTCACCACAAAAAGCTCATGCTCCAAAACGTCTGTTGTCTATAAGGTGCACAGGATTCTTTGCTATTCTCACTTTATATTACTATTTTGATTAAAATATTTGCACTGTAAAATATGTAACATAAGAAATAGTATTTTTCAATTCACCTCATACAAGTACTATAGTGCAATCTCTTATTGTGAAAGTGCAACTTATAAATGTAGATTTTTTTTTTTTGTTACATAGTGCACTCAAAACAAAACAATACAAAACTTCAGCACCTACAAGTTCACACAATCCTACTTCTCATCCAGGCAATTGCACAGATAAACAAGTTTGTTTACATTTATGGGAGATTAATGCTGCCCCACTTCTTATTTACATGTCACCAGAAAGTGAGAACAGGCGTTCACATGGCACTGCTGTAGCCGGCATTGCAAAATATACGTGCCATATATGCTCAACATCTGTATGCTTTTCATGCTTTGGCCACCATTCCAGAGGAACGCGTCCATTCTGATGAAGCTCATTAAAAAAAAAATGCGTTAAATTAAATTTGTGACTGAATTCCTTGAGAGAGAATTGTATGTCTCATTCTATTTTACCTGCATTCTGCCATATATTTCATGTTACAGTTTGTCTTGGATGATGACTCAGCACATGTTGTTCATTTAAAGAACATTTCACTGAAGATTTGACAAAACGCAAAAGAAGTACCAATGTGAGATTTCTAAAGATAGCTACAGCACTCACACCCGATTTAAGACTCTGAAGGGACTTCCAAATCTGAGAGGGACAGGTGTAGAGCATGCTTTCAGAAAGTCTTAAAGAGCAACACTTCGATGCGAAACTATAGAACACGAACCACCAAAAAAAGAAAATTAGCCTTCTGCTGGTTGCATCTTACTCAGATGATGAAAATGAAAATGCGTTGGTTTTGCACTGCTTTGGATTTTTATCGAGCACAACCCGTCGTCAAGCATGTCCCTGGAATAGTGGTTGAAGCATGAAGGGACATGTGACTCTTCACAGTGCATCTAGCATGTAAATATCCTGCGACGCCAGCTACAGCAGTGCCATGAAAACACCTGTTCTCACTTCAGGTGACATTTTCAACAAGATGTGGGCAATTATCTTCTGCAAATGTAAACAAACTTGTTGAACAATTGGCTGAACAAGAAAAAACTGAGTGGGTCTTATAGGCCGCTAAAGTTTTATATTGTTTTTATTTTTGAATGCAGTTTTTTTTGTATATAATTCTACATTTGTAAGTTCAACTTTCCTGATAAAGAGATTACACTACAGTACTTGTATTAGGTGAATTGAAAAATGCTATTTCTTTTGTTTTTTACAGTGCAAATATTTGTAATAAAAATAAAGTTAGAATTGCACACTTTGTATTCTGTTGTAATTGAAATCAATGTATTTGAAAATGTAGAAAACATCCAAAAATATTTAAATAAATGGTATTATATTATTAACAGTGCGATTAATTGTGGGAGTAATATTTTTAATCGCTTGACAGCGCTAGTTTAAAGGCTTGTAAAATTGTCATAAACTGCATGAAGAATGTATAGACATGACTCTTGAGAAATAATAAAACATAGAACTCATACCTTATTATACATGTTCTAACATTTCTTAAACCTTTTATAAATGCATTAATTGTCTTTTTATTTTGAAACAGGCCTTTAACAAGTACAAAAGGGAAGGATTTTGCCTCCAGAATGTTGACAAGGCACCTCTTGCTAAAAGAAGGAAGATGAAAAAGACAAGTACAAGCACAGAGACACGTAGCAGTTCCAGTGAAAGTTCACATTCTTCCTCCTCTCATTCTCATGGTAAAACTACACCAACAAAAACCCTGCAGCCAACAAATCCTGCAGAGAGCAATAACCCAGAAACCATCTTCCAGTTCTCTGATTGAAAAGCAGAGAAATATCCTCTCTTGAACAATTAAGAGGTGATAGGTCTGGTAGTACTTGTCCCTCCTTGGAACAGAGGGATTACAGGGATATGTTCATTGCTTTGAACAACTTGTTTCAGTTCTGCCTTTTTAGCTTTTTGTTTCAAGGGATATGGTTTTAGTCTTAGTTCAGAATCACTGGATGTGGTATAATATTGTGAATACAACCAACACTGAACTCTCTTAGGGCTGGATTGGTAAGCAGTCTAGTCCTGAGTAAGGAGTAATCACATTGTTGTTTTGTCCCTGGAAGAAGAGTGTTACTGAGAGGCATAATCTCCTTTCAGTTTCTCCACTGTTCCAGGAGGGAATATGCTGTGAAAGTCAATGTGTACTCCCTGAAATGCTGTGTAATTAGGCATGTTGTGTGGAGCAGAGTCAAGAGTCCTCCTGCCCATCTGCATAAGGAGGGTCATAGCAGCTCTGGTTCTCTCCGCACACAAGTAATGACAGTACAGTGCACTAAAGCAAGAGCCCATCTTACATCACTTCTAACCAGGGCTGGTGCTTCCATGTAGGCGACCTAGGCGGTCGCCTACGGCACCAGGATTTGGGAGGGCAGCATTTCGCCGACCTCGGCAGCAATTCGGCGGCGGGGGGTCCTTCCGCACTCTGGATCGGCAGTGGCAATTCTGCGGCGGGTTCTTCACTTGCTCCGGGACCCGCCGCAGAATTGCCACCGCCGATCCAGAGCGTGGAAGGACTCCCCCCCCCCCCCCCCAAAAACCCTGGTGCCGCTCCTGCTTCTAACGCCCTTGTGTTGGTGCATTGGATGGGGTGGAACCTGGACCTTATTTTGGAATTTAAGAACAGAGATGAACATAAAAGGAGTACCATTATGCTGTTTTACAAATTTATTCCTTAAATTTGGTTTTACGCTACTCAGAATATGACAGTCTTATGTTATCTAGATCAGGGGTAGGCAGCCTATGGCACGGGTGCCGAAGGCGGCACGCGAGCTGATTTTCAGTGCCACTCACAGTGCCCAGGTCCTGACCACCAGTCCAAGGGGCTCTGCATTTTAATTTAATTTTAAATGAAGCTTCTTAAACATTTTAAAAATCTTATTTACTTTACATACAACAATAGTTTAGTTATATATTATAGAAAGAAGACCTTCTAAAAACATTAAAATGTATTACTGGCACGCGGAACCTTAAATTAGAGTGAATAAGATGAAAACTCAGCACAGCACTTCTGAAAGGTTGCCGACCCCTGATCTAGATGCAAAAGGAATCTATGGCTAGAAAGATGAGGTGACTTTGCACTGTAATGCTATTGTTTATTTGTATGTCTAGAAAATATAATTTTTTAAAAAACTTTTCAAGCTCCAAAACCCAGTTGAAGAAAACAAGATGAAATTTAGTACTGAACATTTTTTTAAAAATGGTCATGTGTTCAAATAACTATTTCAAGGAATAGCTATAATGTATTGTGTTTATCTTTTATATTTATATGATAACTTGAAGGTACCAAGATGAATCTTTTTTTTTTAAAAGATGCAGAAACTCCAAATTCCATTTTTCTTATCATGGGGTCCATATTGAATGCATGCCAAACTATGTTTTTAATTTTTGCATTGCACAAACGTGGCAGTTAGCTCAATACTGATTGTAAAATATTCAAATATATTTTTCTTATTTGTGCTTTATAAAACATCTGAATGATTTTGATGTTTTCTCATGGAGTGTATTTGGGATCCCACAAGGTATTGCATGCTGCTCTGAGATGCTGAGTGTCCTTAAGTCTCACTGATTTCAGTGGGAGTTGTGGGCTCTTAGCATCTTTGGAGGAGTGCTCAGCACCTGGCAGGAATGAAACACTGTATCTTTGCCATTATTTTTTTCATTCCTTACATTACATTTCCTTCCTCACATCTTGCTTCTATCTTGTACATAATAAATAACTAGACTTGGGCATGTTGTATAGTGTAGTTCTAAAGCACATATGCACTGGGAAAACTAAAGAGAAATTATACTAAACACTGTGTTTCACAACTGTACACTATTGTACTACAGTGAGGTATTTCCTGCTGTGGTAGTATATTATGTACATAACCTGTTTGGAATCATAAATATGTGACTTTTACTGAAACATTTCCATTGATATACTTCTAAATTGAATAGCATATTTTGTAAACTTATGCAGAGCACTTCTACTCCTCACCTTTTGAATGACTAGGGACAACTAACTATTAAGTGTTAAATAAGACCCCAATTCTGTAAACAGTTACACATGTGAGTCATGCCATTAAAGTCAATGAGACTACTGGTGTAAAGTACATGTGTAACTGTTAGCATGACTGGAACCTACCTGACAAACAGATTTTATTAACAGCTTGCTGCATTTTGAAGTAAACTTAATCCAAACCCTATGCAAAAAGATATAGGAATTGTTTGTCAATTGTTTTATTTATTTAATTACATCAGATAACAGTGCTGAGAAATCTTATGCTGCCATATTTACAAGGACTGTGTTGACAAAACCAAGAGGTTTTGAGACCCAACATTTGTTCTGTGTTGCTTTAATATTATTAATGACAGTATTTTGAGGATTTGAGAATTACTGATGTGAATTACTTAATTTACTACTTTTTTTGACATGAGTGTCAGTAGTAATTGCAGCATTAATTTTAGGTTGATGTGAATATTGAGACATTTGCAATGTTTATGTAGAATTAGTATATTTAATCTTAAAAATCAGTATATATGCTGGTTACACAAACAATTTAAAGTGGCGGGTGTTAAGATATTTTAGACTAATATTAATGTAATATTCAGATTTGCTTTTTGAATACTCTCTTGGGAGTAATCTCAGTAATAAATACAACTCATTTGTAAACAAATACATTCCCTCTCCCCAGTAAACCTACAGTAAATACAAAGAAACCATAGCAACAATTAATATTTATTATGCAAACAGCACTAAGAAATTGCAGTGCTGATTGTTTGTAATGTTCAGTAAACCTCACTTGAGATATTTTTGCTGTACAGTTTTTCAATTACTTTTTAAACAAAACCAAAAAGGTTTTTAAATGGAAAAAAAATTGGAATTAAATGACCCTGCTGAATTTAACATTTTAAAATTAAGGGGATAATAAAATGTGTTCCCTTGCTTTAGAAACTTGAAGAAATAACTTTTTATGTTTTTTCTGGACAATTGCTAAAATTGACTAAAAGAGTGATCATTTCATTCTGAGGAAAGTGCAGTTGTATTTTCATTGTTTTATCGCACAGGCATTTATGAAATACTTCATTATGCCATTTTTAGACTATATTGGGACTCTGGAATTATTACAGCTCACTGTAATGGGTACACATCTCTTGCATAAAAGACATTTTCTTTTATGTAAGGATATTTGGATGCAAAGTCTGCTTTTATTTTGTGCTATACTGGTATAGTGTTTTGCCGATCACCTATTTAATTTTTCATATGAGGACGAACAGTACTCAGTCACATATAAATATCATGGACTTGATTCTTCATTGCCCTGTGCATGTGCAGTCATTTATGTCTGTGCAAAGTGGTGTAAAATTTTGCCACACCATAATGTTAGGACTAGATTCTCATTTATGCTAAGAGTACTTTATACCACTCTATTAGTGTAAAAGGGCACTAAGTGGATGTAAATTACATTTATAGTTAGTTTAAGGTATTTTTAAACCACGGCACAAGGTGGAATCAAGTCTCATATTTCTAATTGTATATATACTTCTAGATTTCTCTCTAATTAACAGAAAATACTAAATTCAGCCACATTTATTAAGAGGAAGTAAGGGATATGTTACTGACAGATTCTAATTTAATTTGAATTTATCTCTCTCCATTCTTTCCAGATTATTTGGTGCAGTCAACAGTACTAGGAAGAGCAGTAGATTAGATTCTTGAAAACCCAGTTCTTTAACAGTATAGCTCTAAGTAACTATTTACTTTTATTTATATTAATGTATTTTTTAAAAAAATTAAAATATTTAGTTGTACAAAAACTATTTATTTGTTCTGAGAACTTACCCTTTTTAAAAATACAAACAGTAACAATTTAGGGGTAGATATGAAAAAAGGGGAAGGCTTGGAGCAGGAAAAGCACAAAATCAGAGTTTTAGTTGACTTTCTAATTAAATTCCTCCTCACACAAAGAGCAATCTCTCCTTAATTTAGAGGATTGTTTCTTCATAGAAGGTCAGACAAAGTACTCAGTACACTTATCTCACATGTACAGTATTTTATAAAAGAAGATTTTACTACAATGGATAATTGTTACTGTTCTTCAGAAGAGCATAAAAATACAGTATACCATCAAGATGGCTGATATTTCCCATCTTCCAGATTGACATTATTGATGCACCTGTTTTCGCTGCCCTTCTAAACAAAATAATTTATACCAGCACAGTCACATTCCCCTGCTGCTTCTTCCAGAATATACTTAAAGGAATAGATTCACACAACTATCATGTATGTGTTTTATCAGTATTCTAAAGAATTGTTACTATATAAGTGTCATTCTCAATTTTTAACAAGTGTGTGTATATATTTTATTTTTTTAATAGTTATTTGGTCTTCAATTATAATTTTTTGTTGTGGTATTATGCCTTAAGCATCATACCTAGGGCACTACCAAATTCATGGTCCATTTTGGTCAATTTCACAGTCATAGGATTTAAAAAATCATAAATTTCATTATTTCAGCTATTTAAATCTAAAATTTCACAGTGTTGTAATTGTAGGGGTCTTGACCCAAAAAGGAGTTGGGGGGGGGGTCACAAGGTTATTGTAGGGGGAATTGCGGTAGTGTTACCCTTACTTCTAAGCTGCCTCTGGCAGCGGCGCTGCCTTCAGAGCTGTGCAGCTGGAGAGTGGTGGCTGCTGGCCAGTGTCATAGCTCTGAAGGCAGCGTCACTGCCAGCAGCAGCGCAGAGGTAAGGATGGCATGGTACAATATTGCCACCCTTATTTCTGCACTGCTGCCTGCAGAACTGGACCCTCAGTCAGCAGCCACCACTCTCTGGCCCCCCAGCTCTGAAGGCAGCAGCGCAGAAGTGAGGATGGCATGGTATGGTATTGCCACCCTTACTTCTGCACTGCTACTGGCGGGGCACAGCCTTCAGAGCAGGGCATCTGGTCAAAAGCTGCTGCTCTCTGGCTGCCCAGCTCTGAAGGCAGCACAGAAGTAAGGGTGGCAGTACCTCCACCCAACTAGAATAACCTTGCAACCCCTCGCAACTCCTTTTTGGGTCAGGACCCCCAATTTGAGAAACGCTGGTCTCCTCCATTAAATCTATATATTATAAGGTAAAAGCACACAAAAGACCAGATTTCACGGGCTGTGAATTTGATAGGGCCCTAATCATACCAGAGGCTTTGTCTCAGTCTTCCTGATCATGGTCCATATCTTTTTTTTGCATGCCCCCTGTACCCCAATACACGTAACACACACACCCTCACTGTCTTTTACTGTGATCACCACTGTATTTCCTTTCTTCCTTCTGAGGAATCCTAACGTTTGAATCTTCTAGGTAGTGGAAACTGGAAATAGTGGGGCTGCTACTGTTCCAGAGCCAAAGTGCCTTGATCTTTCAGCCTTTGTCAACCTGTAAAAAATATCTTCAGTTTACTCCCCCAGACATCAGTCTCTTGTAAGTTGGTAAAAATGACAACTGTAGAGCTCCAAGCCAGCTTTCCCCTACCACCCTCCATTTTTACAAGTCACTTATTTGTCTGTTGAGTTAAGAGTTCTGAATTGTTATTTAGCAACAAAAACTTAGGAGTGAGCCAATGCATCCTACACTCCAGATGGGTGGACAAAACTAAGGGTCTACATTGCATAGACTGATGTGGGCAGTCTGATGTATTTACTGACTGTATATACTTGCATCCAAAAATAATAAGAAAAAAATAAGAAAAGTGAAATGATTATTGAAGAAAAAGTTTAACAAGGTATAGCTTGAGAATATATATACGCTACCAGTTGTTTTCCAGAGCTGTTCACTGAGCGAACTACAAAAATTGATGGATGGAAGGTATGGGTCTCCTCTCCTTGTGCTTTGAGATAAACATTTTTCCTTCTTCTCTTCTATCTGGAAATTTATATAGCATTCATCAGTGTAGCATATGAGTGACTAGTGTATTTATTCAGGAAGATTGTGAAATTGCATGACACAAGTATGGGAAAGCTTATTTTTATGTTAGCACTTTTTTTAAAGTAGAAATTGGAATTTTTGAGTGTTGAACAAAAGTTAACTATTTGCTGTTTCTTAAAAATGCTTTACAAACTACTAAAAAAAAAAGAAATATCTATGGAGACAGTGAAGTCCATTTTAGAAATCTATGCTTAAAAACGGCTTAAGAGTAAACAAAATATGCAACCTTGTCCTGATTTTTATACTATTAGTTTTAGGAAATATGATTCAAAGTAAAATGCATTATAGATGAGTTTTTTATATTTTAACCAAATATACTGTAAAGTCAGATACATATTTTTGTTTTCGGGGGTTTATTGAGGCCTGCTATATTAGACCTTATTCTTTTTTATAGCACCCCTATAGATATGCTTATTTTAGTTGTTTGTATAATTCTTAAAAAAAAAAAAAAGGATGCGTGTGTATGGTGTGTAACATTTAGTCATGTAGTTTGCTAATTCATGATATAATATAGTTCTTAACTTCAGTGTCCTTTTTCAAAGGGTATTTCAAATGCTGTAGATATGTACACTTTACATGTAATATAGAGTAAAGCTGATAAAAATTGGATAAAAACATATAATTCTACACCCCTATCCTGGAAACATGTTTATGAGTAACTTGTGTATCTGCAAGTTTGAGGCTAGTTGAGAAATCAAGAGGAAAAAATTCATGCTCTTTGCTATTCCAAGAAAGTAACGTTACCTTTTAAATAATACTATAATTAAGGCTAAGATTTTGTCATGGATATTTTTTGTAAAAGTCATGGACAGGTCATGGGCAATAAAAAAAAAATCATGGGAGCCCATGACTTGTCTTTGACTTTTACTAAAAATATCTATGATTATATGGGAAGGGGCTGGGCAGGTGCGGGGTACCTGAAGTCCAGAGTCTCCACTGCCCTTGGGGGCTCAGAGCTTCAGGGATCCCCCTACCCTCCCATGGCAGCCAGGGGCTGTGTGGGTCCCTCTGCCCTCCTGCAGCAGCTGGGGTCTGTGGGGTTCCCCATGCCCTCCAAAGTGATGGGGAGCTGTGGGGGTCCCTCTGCCCCACCATGGGGTGCTGCAGGGATTCCCCTCCCTTGCCACCATGGCGGGGCTCTGTGGGGGTCCTCTGTATCCCCTGTGGTGGCTGGGGAGCTGCCAAGGTCCCCTGCCCCCCCCAAGGTGGCCAGAAGCTGCAGGGATCCACCTGCCCTCCCCCCACTGCCCATGGTGGCTCGGAGTTTGGGAGCCCACTGCCTCATACAGTTGGGGGTAACTCACAGTTCCCTGCCGTTGTGGAAGCTGGCGGGATCCTGTAGTTTCCAGCCACCAGGGCTGAAGTCACAGAGGTCTTTGGAAGTCACGGATTCTGTGACTTCCGTAATCTCTGTGACAAAATTGTAGCCTTAACTATAATACACACACAAAACTTCTTTGAACCATATACTCCAAAGTTCTTTACAAAAATAGATAATATTAAGTAAGGCAGGTTGGAAAACAAAAACATTTCCTGCAAGAAATTTTAAGCAAAAAATCTTGTTCAAAATTGCAGTAAAATTATTTTTTAATTTTTGCACATGTAGTTTTGAACAGATTAAAAATGAAAATTTTCATTTTGTTTTGACTTAAATTTTTATTTCATTTTTTAAATGAAGCAACTTTTTAATTGAAAATTTGTCTATGTCAATTTGAATTAAAATATTTTGTTTCTGGTTTTTAAACCAAAATAAAATTATAATTTAAGTCTAAATTAAATGTAAAATTTACTTTATTTTCAAAATGTCCATTTGAAATAATTTTCATTTTGAAATTTTCTACAGGGAAACTGATAAAATTAATCAGAATTGACATGTTCTATATTTTTCACTAGAATTTCCCACACAAATTTTAAGCAACTCTAGACTTAGACCCATTTTATAAAGGGGAACTGAAGCACAGAAAGGCTGTGATTTGCCAAAGGCAAGATGGTGGCAGAGACAGAAATAGAACCAGAATTTATGCCTCCTGAGTCTCTCCCTGTTAGTAGTCTCTTCACTGGTAAAAGTCACCTGTGTTTAAAATGCAGACGACCCCAGGTTACACAAACCTGAGTTACGCAAATCCGCACTTATGGAAAAAGTTCTGTAAGCTAGAAATAGGAGGGTTGTTTTTTGTTGGTTTTTTTTTGTGTGTGTGTAATGGTTGGGTATATGTTTCCAACTTATGAAAAATTCGAGTTACACAAGGTGTTCCGGAGTGGAACGCTTGCGTAAGTCGGGGAGCATCTGTATTGACATTAAGAACAAAAGAGTGCAATTGACTTAAAAATTAACCAGACTAAAAGTATCAATTAAGTATTACAAAAGCTAATGTGTGTTAGTTGCCTTAATTCAGCTAGAAAAATAATTTAAATTAGTGGCTTAGTTTAGAAAGATTTTGGAATCTGATGTTTATTTGGAAGTAAAGTGGAGTTTAAAAATGAGCAAAGGTAGAGAGGGTAAATACTGTGGATTTTTTTTATAAAGTTAAGGGCCAAGCCTGTTAATAGCTGCACCCACAAAATTCTTATTGAAATCCATTGACTTCTTTTTTAAATTTGTCTGGATAAAGATGGGAAAGCAGTTTTTCTTCCCCCTATCTCCCGCAGAGGCAAAGGAACCACTAAAACAAAAATCACAGATAAAAGTGCAGACTGGATGCAAAGGTACAATGTATTATACTACTTAATAGAAAGTCATCTTTAATTTTTGGCAACACATTTGGGTTGTTTAGAATATTCTAAGCTTCGGTTCTCCCTAAAATATTTACTCTCATAAATACTCATTTTTGCTGGATTCTTGACCAATTGTTAATTATGTAATTAGTTCTCTTAATAGCAAGATGTTTGGATGTTTAATGAAGGGTAGAGGAGAAAATATAAGAATTTTGATTGTGACCTTGTCTATATTAGAAAGGGTTTGCGAATGTAGCTGCATTTCATAACCACAAAATTGCTATTTTGTCAGCATAGCTTATAACAGTTCCCTGAATGAAATAAGCTCTCTACAATAGCAAATGGTCTTTTTTTGTTTATATAACTGAGCCTACATTTGGACTCTTGCCAACATAGCTGTGTCAGTTAGGGGTTGCTTTTTTTCACATTGCTAACTAGCATAGTTATGCCAGCAAAACTTTTAAGTACAAACCAGGTCTTAGAATTAGGGAACAGGAACAAGGAGAGAAGAGGGAGAAGGGATGGAGCACAGAATTAATGCTAAAGGCAGCAGAGGGTAAAGAAATCTCAGGGTTGGTGTTTGTGTTGTTTAAAGTTATGCCTAAGGGATAGAGAGATGACTACAGCATAAAGAAAACTATTATTTTGTTGAGAGCAGCTTGCCAGTCCTGTTTAAACAAAAATGACAAATCATTTCCCATTTTTTCTGAATGTAATGCAAAGGGAAAGAGCTACATTGACAACCTAGGTTAAGTTACAGAACAGATACAGAATGTACTGCTGTTCAGTACAAATGTCTGCTCACTGACTGGCGGGGGAGCGGCAGCTGTCGATCCCATGCCACGAGGACGTGAAGTAAGTGATTCTAAGTCGATCTAAGATACGCCGACTTCAGCAACGCTATTCTTGTAGCTGAAGTTGCGTATCTTAGATCGATACCCCTCCTCCCCCAGTGTAGACCAGGCATAAGTCTACTGTTGAATCACCAGAGTAACCAGTGTAGATTTGTTCAACATCTTGTCAGTCATTTTGTTGTGAGAATAACATAGATATCTAAGTTGCATGTTATTCATATGTTGTTCTCACAGCAGAATGACTGACCAAGTATTATTATTTTATCAATTACAATTGGGTAATAACAAAGTAAAAGCATCCTGATTTTGTTGTTTGCTAAATCACACACATAGGGTATGTCTGTACTGCCCATGTTACAGCGCGGCCATGGCAGCGCTGTGACATGGGCAGGGTAGTCATACTTTATCGCTGGAGGAGAGCTGTCCCGGTGATTAAAAAACCCCCACCACGAACGGGACGTGGTCGTTTTCTCGCTGGGAGCGTGGCTCTTGGCAATAAAGTGCTGTCTGTACTGGTGTTTTTCAGCATTAAAACTTTTTTGTCGCTCGAGTGTGTTTTTTCACATCCTTGAACGACTAAAGTTTTAGCGCTGAAAGTGGCAGTGTAGACACAGCCTTAGTATCATGTGTTGCAAAGAGCCACAGAAGACACATTAAAGATACATTGCGGCTCATGAGCCTCAGGATGAGTATCACTGTTCTGTATGTATAAATTTGCATTTGGTTATATTAAAATGTATTTAGTTTGAATGGGTCTAAATTATCCAGTGATCCATATCGCTCTGTATGAGTGCACTTTCCTCCTCTTTATTTACCATTCCACACATCTTTGTGTCATCTGGAGATTTTATCAGTAGTGATTTTATATTTCCAGTTCATTGATGAAAATGTTGAATAGTGTCAGGCCTAGTATTGATGCCTGTGGAACTGCACTAAAAACAGACGCATTCAGTGAGGATTCCCCATTGACAACTACTTTTTGAGATCTGTTAATTAGCCTGTTCTTAGTCCATTTAACATGTTGTTTATTGATATTGTGTGGTTCTATTTTTTAATAAGAATGCAGTATTAAGTCAAATGCCTTACAAAAGTCTAAATATACAACATCTATGCATCAGGGGTGTAGCTGTGTTAGTCTGGATCTGTAAAAGCAGCAAAGAGTCCTGTGGCACCTTATGGACTAACAGACGTATTGGAACATGAGCTTTCGTGGGTGAATACCCACTTCGTCGGATGCGTGTCAACATCTATGCAGTTATCTTTGTCAACCAACCTTGTAATATCACCAAAAAATAAATTGGGCTAGTTTGAGAAGATCTATTTTCTATAAAGGCATGTTGACTGGTATTAATTATATTCCTATCCTTTAGTTCTTTATCAGTTGAGTTAGTTTTTCCCTAGTTTTGTATAGAATTGATGTCAGGCTAACCTGCCTATAGTTACTCAGGTCATCCTGCTTGTTCTTTTTGAATATTGGCACAACAATAGCACTGTTTCTGTCTTCTGGAATTTCCTTAGTATTCTAAGATTTATTACAAATTAACATCAGCGAGCCAGAGATCTCCTTGTAGGAGTCTTGGGTTGCAAGTTATTGAGGCCTGCTGATTTAAAAATATTTATTCATAGTAGATGTTCTCTAACATCCTCCTCAGTTACTAATGTAATGGGAACTTACTTTATCAGTAGGTATGATACAAGTACATCATCATGCTTCTTTCCAATTACAGAACAGAAATACTTACAGAACATTTTTGCATGTCTAGTAAAGGGCCATTACCATTGCTGGGATTTCTTTTCTTCGTAATATATTTAAAAACATAGAACTTAATATTACTGTTCAGCTTGCAGTTGGGAACTTGGATTATGCAAATTATTTAAGGCAGGGACTCTCTGTATTTTGTCTTGTGCATTGCCAAGCACATTATCAATGCTCAAGAAGTAATAAAACTAATTATTATGGAGGTAGTCCTCTTAATTTTAAATATCTAGGTCATATAAAAGTGCTCTGCCACTTTGTTGCATATGGTTTTATTTTCTGTGTGTGACAATATTAGTCTGTGTAATACAGCTTATTTTTCTAAAACAATAAAAATCCCCTCTTTCTGCATATTTTTATTAACAAAACCATTGAAAGAATTTCTGGGGGCTGTTAGATTAAATGAGGTAAAAAATTAACAGGATGGCTTTCCAAGTTAGAACCAATGGTCTGTGTCAGTGGTGTCCAACCTGAGGCCTTCAGAGCACTAAATTATGGCTTTCAAGGCTAATTGTATAAAGAAGAAATATTATATTGATTATGAATTGAAAATATATTGACTGAGCCATGCTCTGCAATTTTTAAACTGAACTACTTGAATCAGCCATGTTGCTATGGGGAGGTAATATGGAGCATCCTTCCCCAACTGCCTCATTATTTCTTCTGCAGCCCCATGAGCAGTTTCTGGCATGAACCAGGAGCGTTCTGAGCAGCTACTTGCTATTTTTTCCCTGTTGCAGCTGCTCAGCAGCATCCCCAGTGGCAGTCTGTTTTATTGCAGGGGAGAGAAAAGACTGACTAGTTTCTCCACTGCCTGCTTCCTTGCCAGGCTGTGGGAGGCCCACGGTTAGGGGCGTAGGTGGCTCTGCCTGAGCCTAGGAAAATAAAGTATTGATTGTGATCCCTTGAAAGAGGCTGGACATCAACCTTATCCCTTGCTAGTGTTGACCTTGACGTGCTAACATGTGAAAACTATAAACTGCCTTGTGTTCATCGCATGTTACCTCATGTTGTTTACCACACATTAGCTTATGTGGTAAGAAAATGGTTTGATGCTTCTGAATACAATTTTTGGGTAAGTTCATCTTTTTTCTTAAAAGGGTACAGTCATGTTTAAAACCTCTTTTATACTTTCATTTTAGAAGCTGAAAATAACATCTCTTTCTCTAGCAGTTCTGACCTTTTCCATTTAGAAAACTGCTTTTGCTTGTTTTTTGATGTTGAAATTAATGGCTCTTTTTATCTTGTTCTTTGATAGTGCAGCAAAACTATTGATGATGTGACTATAGCTCTGGAATAGTATTTAAGTGCTATAGAGCTAGCAGTGTCTGCAGAGATAGCAGAATCTGAAACATTTTTTATTGGCCCATTAGTAATAATGGCTATTTGGGTTTTTCTAAATGTCTTGAAGGTGTATTTTATATTTTTATATATATAATATATATTTAGAATCTCAAAGGGCATTTCCCACCATATTATGACAAGCTTAAGATACTGTAGGACAAATATTCTGCCTAAACTATGGAATGTTGACTTTTAATGTATGCTTTTTATTAACTGGTCATTGTTGTAGCCTAACCATTAGTACAGTCTTGTTCCCATTTGGTATGGTTGGCTATGAAAAGGATCTCAATATGATTGTCTTTTGTGTCTGCTACTCCAGTTTAAGAAAAATGACATGAGTACAGCGGGTAAGGTCCCACTTGAAACAGAATATTAAAGAATATATGCTATAGTTGAGATTTTACTGGATTATCGGGCAGTCGTTAAAGAGCTAATCATATTTTTCATTCTTTGGGACCTATTTCTAATGAGTTTTACTTTGTCAACATCTGAACTGTGCTTCCTACTTACATTAGCTATAACTAGCTGTTAAAAGAAGTGCACATTTTTTAAACATCAGAGAATTGGTATGGGGAAGGTAAGTCATGCAGCAGAACTGCAGTAGCGTAGGTAGGGGGGGAGTGGGGCAGCGGCCGCTCTCCCACTGAGCACAAGTGGCACCTTTTTAATTTTGACTCATCCAGCGGCGCTCCGGGTCCCCAGCGGCGCTCTGGGTCTTCGGCGGCACTTAAGCGGCAGGCCCTTCGCTAGCTCCGGGTGTCTTCAGTGGCACTGAAGGACCCGCCACCGAAATGCTGCTGAAGACCCATGGAGCGAGTGAAGGTCCCACTGTGCCGAGGTGCTGCCGAAGACCCGGAGTGCCGCCCCATCAGTAAAAGCACTGCCAGGTGAGTAAAAGTGCTGCAGTGGATGGTGCCTTTTTTTGAGATCGCTCCCCCGTTCCCTCCACCTGGCTACACCACTGAGCAGAAGTATTGGGTGAGCTAGAACCTACAGATTGAGGATTCTGTTGTGAGCAGGTATTTTACATTTTGAAGAGGAGGAAAGATTTTTATGTAAATGTTAATTGTTCAAATTATCTCCTTTTGCAAGGACTTCAGTTGCTTAGCCCACTTACTCAATCTGTGGTGAGGTCAGTTACTAGTGTGTGACTTGTATTTCATTTGTGTGTTATCTCTCTAGATCTGTGAAATTTTTTTTTTAAAGAACATAAGATATTCTGGGGAATGAATAAAAGTTATCTGACCATCAAAGTTCACTTTCTTTTATATTCTAACCTCACAGGATGCCATTTTTAAAAATTATTTTAGTGATTATCAAAGGGGATTTAGATATTTTTAGGTAGCATTACAAAATTTAATATATTATAATAGCTTTTACTGAAATAATATCTTTGTGTAATATTATACAGTTTATATGCAAAGATTTAGTTAATGATAGTAAACAATACCTTGTTCGGCTTGTTTAATTCTAGCTGGGCTAGAACTTAAAAGTGTTAACTTATTGTGTAATGTGGAACTTTGGTTCCTTTGGAATTATTAAGACAGAAGAATGTCAGTCTGTTTTCCTTCTGTTACTGTATATATGCTAAGCAATGTTAATTTCTCTTAAATGCTTTATTACGGTGCTGGTTAGCACTGCCATTCATTAAAGATGAAATAAACAAATCAAGAGGGTTTATACTATGGATTATTTATTGAGAATTGTAAGAAATCAACAGATACTTGTCTAAAAGTTGTAAAGACGTGTATTCTTTTCCAAGTCTTGAAGTTTGTTTTTCTTGTATTTGGCAAGTACTGAATGAGTTGTATCAACTTGACAGCAACAACAGAGTTGAACACTGATTGTGTAGGAACATGCTATCTCGCTTTTTGGATTTCTTTGAAGTGTTTTGTGTGTGAATTTAACTTTAAAAAAGCAGTAAGGGCTTACATTTACCTAATTGTGTGTATGTTCACAGATGTGTTTGTTTTACCTTTAAAAATAAATTTGTCTAAGTGCAAAATCTTGAATTCAGAAGTATGTCATTACAGTTCATTTGACTTCTGGTTTATTTGAACTGTGCTTATCATTATGATCTTCAAAGGTCTGGCTCTTTTAATATAATATGCACATTGCCAAAGTCTTGATTTTATAGTACCACTAACTCTCACTATGATCTAAATTTCCTTTAAACTGTATTTTGACTCTAAAAAACCTGACTGTAAAAATGGTGTTGTGGCATCATGTTTGTCTTTCAGTAATTTCTGTATCAGCTTTACTTAGTTTAGAGAAAAGATACTGCTTCAGTAGGAGTTGAGGGTGCCCAGAACATCACTGAATCACACGTCAACATTCAGTACCATGCTTACTAGAAAAATTAGTCTGACTTCAGTGAGACTTTTGCCTGCATGTAATGAGTGTGGGATCGGTGCCTGCACAGTAAAGGAGCTATTCAGCACTTCAGATGTTCTAGCTGGCCACAAAACAACTTTTAAAATGATAGTCAAAAATTAGGTACAAAGTGGCAAATATTAGCAGAAATTTGACATAGAGTGGAAGGTAAGGAACTGGTTAGGGGCAGGATTTATGCTGGAGTTGACATACCTTAGGTTGAGTTACCACGGGGTCTACACCATGGGAGGGCGACAGGAGAAACTCTTCTGTTGACTTACCCCCCGAACGAGAAGAGTAAGGTAAGAGTACAGGGGTCAACTGGAGAACAATCTGGTGTCGATTTCACAGGTCTTCACTAGACCCATTAAATCAACTGCTGGTGGATCGATCTCAGAGTGTCAATCCCAGCTGTAGTGTAGAGGTAGCCTGAGCCACAGAAGAGTTAAATAACTTGCCCAAGGCCACACAATGCCTCATTGACTGACAGAACAAGGATTAAAATTCTGGAGTGCCTGGCTTCAGGTCCTGTGCTCAGTGCATTATAATTAGATCATGTTTTGTCTCATTTTAAACTCCCAACCGTATTGCTAATGGGCCTTAGTTCTATTGTGGGGGGAGGAAGATGGCAGAGTAGGAGAAGAAAGGGGTTTCTGGCACATTCAGTACTTGGTTTTTCTGCTAAGACTAAATGGAGGTTACTGTTGACAGTGGTGGTGATGTTTTTGTATTATGGATGCATTTATGTAGAATTGGACTGAGACCACTGATTCACTTTGCATTGGCCACAGAGAGACCTAAGGTATTGTACTGGGGCTCAGAAGATCTGAGTGTGATTTCCAGCTCTTCCACAGACTTCCTGTGTCACCTCTGGAAAATCACTTTACAGCAAATCACTTTAGATCAACTTTTCAGAATGTAGCAACTGTGTTTAGATAACTCCATTTACGGGTTCACAGACCTCTCATTTTTAGAAGGCTGAGCTCTTATAACTGACTTAATTAAGGGCTAGAAGTATTCTGTGCCTCTGAAAATGAGGTCAGGATGTCCAAGTTGAGCCTCCTACAAGGGGAGTCGCCTGACAGTCAGAGGCCATTTTTTAAAACTTAGCTGTCAATCTGTGTGTTAGAACTGGGCAAAATGTTTTGGACAAATTATTCCCCCCCCACCCTATAGTAGTTTCAGGTTGAGAAACTATTCTCAAAATTGTCAAATAATTTTGACTGACTTGAATTTTGTTTAATGTTTTGACATGTAAAAAAAACAACCCCTCTTGACATTTAGTTTCAAAGTGTAATCTTGTTTTAATTTATTTGAAGAACCAAAAAAAGTAAATACCTTGTTCTGACTTTAGACTAAGGGCTAGAAAAGATTTGAAGTAGTGCCCACTCCCATTTCAGACTCCTCCAACAATTTACATAATTCCAAGACTCATTCCTCTAATTCATAAATTATTGGCTGCCTTTCTTATTAGCCCATCTTCCCCCCAAGTAATCCATAATGTCAAGACCAGCCCCTTTTCCACTTGATCGTCTGAGGCATTCCTCCCCCGTCCTCTCAGTCAGTTCACTTTGGTGGTTCGCCTCCTTTCCTCAACCCTCAGTTCTTAGACCTCTTCCCTCCTCCTCCTCCTCCGTGCTCGGGGCTGCCTGCGAAGCAAATCCCCGGCCTGATGGCTCCTCTGCGAAGTTGCCCCGCGCCCCAACTCGTCTCTCCACGGCTGCTGCCCTGTACCCAAGCCGGCGCTCCGCCTTCCAGGGCCTCCGGCACCGTTGCGGTAACGAGAGGCAAAGCAGGAGCAGAGCCGGTTTGGGGGGGGGGAAACACTTCAGCCTGGGCAACAAGCGCCTTCGACATGTTCGGCGGGGGAGGCTCGTTAGTGCTGGCTGCACGGGGAAGAATGGGGCACTAAGGCCAGGGGCGGGCTCCCACACTCGGGGGTCGGGTTCGCTCTGCAGTGGGCGGCAGGAAGAGGCGTTAGCCACGGCACTGGCAGGGGAGGGGGCTCTGGTGCAAGCACACGTTTCGAGCCCGGCCCTCAGTGGGCGCCCGGCCGCCATTTCCCTGGCCCGGCGGCCGCCGGGGCGGGCTGTAACCTTCTCTGCCCCCCGCCGCTTTCACCTCGCTGTAGCGCGCTGAGAGCTGAGTGCCCCCTCCCCCACCGTCGTCCCCTGCAGTCCCGAGGCGGCCCGCCAGGGGGCGCTGCTCCCGGCGTTCGGCACCCTGAGCTCGGGCCGCGCAGCCCTCAAGTTCCCCATCCCTCACTGCCGCCGCCGCTGCCGCCCCTCTGGGACTCCGGCCATGGCTACGAAGAAGGCGGGATCGCGGCTGGAGACGGAGATCGAGCGGTGCCGCTCCGAGTGCCAATGGGAGCGGATCCCCGAGCTCGTCAAGCAGCTGTCGGCCAAGCTCATCGCCAACGGTGCGGGGCCGCGCTGGGCCGAGGGGTCGGCATGGGACGGACTGAACGCGGGCGGGAGGAGAGGACGGGAAGCTGATGGGCACCGGCGCGGCCTCGTCTGGGTGTGTGGCGGCTGGGGCTGGCAGGTGCAGCGGGAGGAGGCAGAGGGAATGCATGAGGGAAGGGGTCGGGGGTGCTTCGCTCGCGCGCTGTCGTGGGGTGGGGGGTCCGCGCGCGCTCGCTGCCCTGGGTAGGGCGGGGGTCCTGCATTCCTTGACGCTGTTGTTTTCACGGGTGTTTGAGCCTTGGTTCCCGAAGAGAGATTGTTGCGCGTGTGTTTATAGCGCTAGAGCCGTGTAGCTGTACACGAGCAGCACCCAGCCGCGGAAAGGATGCGTGTATTCTATATGCTTGTGACTCTAGAGTCATGGAAGAATGGGGTTGGAATCATCCCAGCCAGGGCTTTGTCAAGCTGGGCCTTAAAAACCTCTAAGGATGGAGACTCCATCATCTCCCTAGGTAACCCATTCCAGTGCTTCACCAGCCTCCTAGTGAAATAGTTTTTCCTAATATCCAACCTTCTCCATTGCAATTTGAGGCCATTGTTGCTTGTTCTGTCATCTGCCACCACTGAAAACAGCCTAACTCCATCCTCTTTGAACCCCACCTTCAAGTAGTTGAAGGCTGGTGTCTGATCCCTCTCCCACCTCCCACTCTTATCCCTTGGGAAGAAGGTGAGTTGTGGCCTTAGAGGAAGAAATGAAGTCTGTATCTGTAGCTGTAATGAGGAGATTAGAATGGTGGGTAGAGGACTCAGTTTATGTTTATAAGGTGTAACTGACTTTTCAAGGGAGATACTTCTCTGTGTATAAATTAGGCGAATACACTTTGTAGTGGGAGCACTTTGCCTGAAGTGGAGTTCGCTTGTGCTGGAAATATTACAGGCTATCTTACATTTTGAACTGTTGGTGAGACCCATTATTCTGAATCATGAATGTTGTATTTTAAGCTGGTGTTGCATCTTGTGGGATATGCAGGTTGATAATGTACATGGCATTATTAAAACACTTCAGTTTATAATTTCATGCAATACTTAGACAAGTTTGGGTTATTGGTAGAAATACAGTATTTTTAATTACATTTATCAGTGCTGATTTTTAACAAAAGTTAACATTACACATAAGACATTTTTACATAGTATCTTGTACAAACTATCACTCTGATAAATATGTTGGAGTTAAATGGTTACAAAATACAATTTAAAAATTAGAGATGAGAATTTAAGTGATGAAGGGAGAAATAATGTACATCTGATATAAAAATAGCCCATGAGAGATCAAGACCTAGGAAAGCTGTTTCAGTTTTCAAGAGATGTAGAGAGCAGGTTCCTGCATCAACAAAGATAAGATGCCTGTGTTTTGAAACAGGTGTGCATGTAGTGAACTTGGAGGGGTTAGACAAATATGGTCTGTATGGTAGACTGGAGCTGTTTTGTGGAGGACTTGATGAACAGTGATGTGGAACTTGGAGTAGCTATAGAGAAGGTAGTTAAAATAGCAGAGGTGAGCAGTGAAAAAGGCATGGTTCTGAGGATTTCAGTTGCTCACATAGAGGAAGAAAAACCCAACAACCTCTTTCCATCATCTGTAGGTGAACACTTTTTGCAAAACAATCACTCCGTATCTGACCTCTCAGTCCTCATCCTTTAAGGAAAACTGCACAAAACCTTCAAAAGGTAAGCTTGGGAACTTAAATTCATAACTATGCTGGTCACTAAAAAGGATAGACTTCACAGACACTTTGACTTTGTGGTCCATTAAGACAACTTGTAACACACCCAGCTACCCACTGATCCTCCATTGTCATGACTGCAGAAGTGTTAACTGTCCACTGCATTTTAAGGCCTACAACATGTGTGAACCCCTTATGCTTAATGGTCTGTCCCACACCACCTTGTATTTAGTCTGAATGTTCTTATTTCCCTCTTCAGGCTTGAAAAAGAGCTCTGTAAAGATCCACCAACAGAAGTTGGTCTGGTCAAAGATATTATCTGACTCCCCCTTGTGTGTGTCATATCCTGGGACCATCATGGCTACAACGACACTGCAAACAACAAATGTGTTGGGCAGTGTTGCAGAAGTGATGATAGGCAGCTTTGCACACCACAAGAAATATGGGAAGAGGGAGAAATTTCAGGATCAAGGTTGACAGAAATACACATGGTGAATGCACTCTGATTCAAAGGGAGAGAGAAAAGAAAGATGGAGTTGAATGTTGATTGTTGTTTCTCTTGTTCAAGACAAGCAATTCATTTTGAAGATATTTAAGTGAATCAACTTGATACTAAGCCATAAATTAATGCGTTACAAGATAAACACAGGTGGAAAGTGGAGGAGTCATTAAAGGTGTTAGGTCAGTGGCTCTCAAACTTTTGTACTGGTGATGACTTTCACACGGCAAGCCTCTGAGTGCGACCCTCCCCTTATAAATTAAAAACATTTTTTTATAGATTTAACACCATTATAAATACTGGATGCAAAGTGGGGTTTGGGGTGCAGGCTGACAGCTTGTGACCGCCCCCCCTGTATAATAACCTCGTTACGACCTCCAGTTTGAGAAACCCCTGTGTTAGGTGATGGTGATGTTCTGTTGAGTATCTTTGCAATAAAAGCAAGTGTTAAAAATACAGTAAAAAGAAAGGATGGTAGGGAAAATAAAGCTTACAGGTGAACCTTATGGGACTCCATAGAGAAGGAGTCATCATTAGGTATACAGAGAAGAGTTCAATAGGAGCCTTCACAGGAGAGAAGGTAACTTGTACATGCTGCTGGGCTTTGACTGAAGATACAAACGCTTTTGGGACCTGGGTTTACTAAACCCAGAATATAGGAGCTTTCTCTTAAGGGAGCCCTCCTGTTATGTTAATTGCCCAGTCTTTAATAATGTTGTAAATGTATAGTCTATGTGCAGCTGTAACTCTGTTTTAATTAAGCTCTTGTTTTGGAATTTCTTTTGTTGCTCTAGACAACTTTTTATGTGTGAAAAATTGATGTAGATAGTAGTTTGCTACTTTTTTGTCTAGATTATATTTATATAAAACCATAGATGTGTATGATGGAGATGATTATAGGAGATGTGTTAGAGAACAAAGAATCGGTTCCCATCCCTATTGGCATGGTGAAACCGATGGACATAGAGAAACCTGGAGGGCAAATTAGTAGAAGTAGGGTGAAATAGTTCAGGCTAATACAGTACCTTTAGAAGCGAAGTTGGAGATTAAATCTCAGGAGCCATAGGAAGAGTGAAAAGAGGAAGTTAGCAGTGCAGAAGCTACTAGCAGTCTGCAGATAGGAAAAGGAAAACCCAGGATGGCATCACAGATGGTGAAATTAAGTGTTATCATAGAGGAGGCAACTAGTGATGTAAAGAATAAAATGAGCAAAGGGGAAGGAGATATCCTCTCCTCTGTTTGTGTGCGCCCTTGATATTAAAGAGGAACTGTAATTGTTCAGGGACTAAAAAATACGGTGTCACGAGTGACACAAGTAGCTAGTGCCCGGGATGTAGTAATCTCTAGGTTACAACAGAGAGAGAGATACAACCACCAATGAATGCAATTCCTACTCCTTCACCCAATGTTACATTGGCGCCGTATAAATCAGAAGACTCAGCCCCTTTGAGTGAACACTTATTGGCATTTTGGGCAATCATCAACATTGCCCAGGTCCCTAGAATTTTGTGGACCTTCTACGCCGCCTTGGTATATGCTGGTATCACCTGGTGTACTGGTAAAACACCCTGTTGCACCAGATCTTAATGGACTGAAAAATGTCCCACGTCAGTGTGGAAATGCTTTAAGTGTAAGATGTAAAGGGTTTATGGAAAGTTATCCTGCTCATCCAGGATTATTTCAAGAGAAAAGTTCTACCAAAATTTACATTTTTCTTATTAGAGCTATTAGAAGAAGTCAAAACATAAAAATTAAAAATTCGAGCTCAAACAAAAGCCCAGATCCCAGTCTGGAAAGAGAATCCTCAGATTCTAATTCTAATTACCTGTACCAATTGTTACAAATATTAAGACCCTAGATCTGGTAGCTAAGCAAGTAGGAATGATGACGGATTCTTCGGTTGCAATGCATGCACAATGCGTACAAGAAACAGCAAAAGTGTTTGGCTTACAAAGGAAAGATTGGGTTAAAATCTTACAACTCACAGTGAATCGAGCATTATAAAGTACTTTGCCACCTGAGTTTAGGGTAGGAAAGAGATCTTTTAAACACACAATGGCCCTATTAAAACATAATCAGCATCCGGGGCAAGCTGGAGTGGCCATCCTTTCTAACCTAAAGCGGAAACTTAGTAAGTCCCCACATCAGTTTCACCTGCGGTTAAGTGCAGCATGGCACAGTTGCATAAAAGAGAAAACAAATGAGCCATCATGCATTAGTTTGTTGATCAATAACTCTCTTCCCCATTTGCAGGAAAAGGTTAACATGCATATAAATAATAGAACTTCTTTAAAGGAGGCATTAGCCTTACTGGCCAAGGCATATTCTCAGGGAGGCCCTAAAATAAGTCGCCGTGAAGCCCCTGTTGCAATACTTCAGGAACCATGAGCTAATCCCACTGTGAGGATTAAGGGGCCCCCAGGGTTAGCCTGCAGTGTTCCTAAATTCCGTAGGTACCAGCGTTGGTAGAATGACCTTAACCCACATCATTATACTGGCCCTTCAAGTGGGCGTGTCGCTTGACAGGGTTATGTGTTTGTACTCCATGTAGTGGCCTGGGACTGTGTTCCTTTCTTTTCAGATGTCGCCCAAAACAATTCACGCCTGCAGAGATCCACCTCCCCACAGAAATGAGGACTCAGTTGTAATAAGCTTTAAGACACTGCAGCAAATGGTTAAGGCTCAATAATGGAATATCTGGGAACTCCGAGCACGTGTGAATGAACTAATAACGGAAGGCCAAGGCCCAGCATCCTCAAACCATCCAGTGCTCTCTGTTGACCCATTTCCTTCTCTCCGGTGGTCAGCCTCTCCTCCTCCAGAGTTGGCTTCCTCTGAAGAGATAGAAGGAAAACCCATAGATTATTTGTCTGCATGCTCAACAGTTACTCGGCATAACGCCATCCAGCCCCAGGCGTAGTCATATCCCCTTTAGGCTGGGATGCAAGTATCTGCAGTGATAGGGGGCCTCCACAGGAATTTTATTATAAATACTGGGGCAGCAATTAGGATTATACATGTCAAGGATCCTAGATCATCTTCTCTGTCGTCAGGGCATACAAAAACAGTTTCAGCTTTTGCAAGCAATCAAGTTACCACCACACTTTCTAAACCTATTAAAGTACAGATAGGTCACCTAAGAAAGGTTCATACCTTTGCGTTAATGAACTTAGGAAACCCGGGAAATTGCCTATTAGGAACTAATTTCCTATACAAACAGGAATGTGTTCTTAATTTGGTTAACCAATTGTTGTGTCTTACTGTATAACAGGCAAAGGATAACTCACCAGTTATCATACCTGAGTGTGGCATGGTGTCTCCAGTGGGGAACTCTGAACTTGAGGGGATCATTTGAACAAAATATTAACTAATCATGCAGACCAACCTGAGTTACAGGCTTTACTTGGCAAGTATGCGGATGCCTTTGCTAAATGCAAACATAATTGCATTTGTTTGGCAATGCATGTATGGCAGTCACTGTTGTTGTGGAAGAAGGGGAGATATTAGCCCCAAAAGAATATCCTTTCCCAAACTATCCAAACCCATACATAGGAAAGACTATCAAGTCTTTACTGACACAGGGAGTACTACGTAAGCGTACTTCCACTGCCAGTTCCTCTATTTGACCTGTAAAAAAACCCAAATGGTTCTTGACATCTCGCAATTAATTACAGATGCCTGAATCAGTCACACCCACTTGTGCCTCTGCAGTGGACAAGATACCAGATATAATCAAGTCCTTTAATCCAGAGGCTGTATGGTTTACTGTCCTTAACATCAGTAACAGCTTTTGGACATTACCATTGGCCTGCATTTCACAGCATTGTTTTGCATTTAGTTTCCAGGGGGGTCCAATATTCCTGGACACATTTAACCCAGGGGTATAAAAATTCTCCAGCTTTATTCAATGCGCAAATAAGGTGGGTACTGTTGCAATTTTCTAAACCAACTGTTCTGTTTCAATACGTAAATAACCTTTGTTTGGCAGCATGGACCAAAAAGGAGAATTTGAAAAGCTCCTGCAGATCCTAAAGCAGGGCTAAAATGCAGTCCGGCCAAGGCCCAGCTAATGGCCAACCGTGTCTCTTTCTTAGGCCTCACCCTGACAAAATGAGGTAGAACCCCAGCACAACAAAAAGTGAATGTAATCCAAACATTGCCTTTACCACAGGACCCAGCGGCTTTAAAATCCTTTTAACTGGGTACCACAGGGATTTCATTCCCAATTTTATTTCCATTGCAGGTCCCTTGTACCAACTGTCTTAAAAAAAACATGTTCAGTGGAAATGGACTGAGCAACACATGGAAGCAGTATCCCAGCTAAAAGAGGCCGTTGTCAAGGCCCTGTTGTTGATCACTCTATATCCTAAGATACCCTATCATCTGAAGCTAGCAGTGAGTGTTAATGTGTTAGCGGCTGTGGCTTCACCAAAAAAAAAAGCCATGGAAAAAATCAAACCTGTGGTCTATACCTCATGTTTAATGTCATCAATTAAACTTAAGTATGGCAATTGTAAAAAAGTGCCTACTGGCCACCAGTTGGGTCATACAATGCTTTTCTTTTCTGATTGGCTTCAGCTCGATCATATTACACTCATCGCAAACTCCCCTTCAGTTCTTACTGTCTAATAGGGTAAAAGATGAGCAAGTCTCAAATCCTCGCTTAGCCCACTGGGCATTGCTGCTGCAAGAAAAAAATATTGCAGTAAAACCTGTTAGAACACCATCTTTGTTACCAGCTTCCCTACGGTACCAAGGGAAACCACATGTATATCCCAATCTTAAATCAATTAAAACTAAGGGAGGAGGAAAAACAAAAGCTTTTCCAACCATTAATCCAGGAAACAGATTCCGTTAAAGGTATCTTTTCTTTGCTAACAGTTCTAGTTATTACCATCAAGGCAACCTTATATCAGATTTGGAATCTGTGCAGTTCCTCCCGAGAAAAAAGAAGAACCTTGGAAGAAGGCATAGTTATGCATTCCACATTTGGCTCAATATGCTAAATTAGCAGCGGTGGCTTGTGTGTTGGAATACTTTGTGCAGTTCTCCAGCACCACCACATACCAAAGTATCTATCTGTTTTCAGACTCCACATGGGTATGCAGCTCTCTCACAAAGTTTCTACCACGTTGGGAAACAGGTGAGCCATCAGAAGATGTGAACACATTTGTTAGGTATGCATCACTGGTTAAATACATCCACTAGTTCGCAAGAACAATCATTGTTCCAGGGTGGCCAGTTAAAGTAAATAAAAATAAAAGCTCACTAAAAATTAGAACCCTATGCTACAAAAAATGGAAAAAAAATGGAGAGGCTAATAAATTAACCCCCAAAAAAGCCCAATCAGGAAAATTCAAAAAAAAAAAAATCAGAAATATTCTCTTACTACCCTTAGTCCCAAATGCCCTATTGCCGCTACTAAAATTGTTTAGGCTAACATACTGGATTTAAAAAAATGCAAAAATAGAATAAAAACATAGTGAAAGTAATCCAAAACAAAAGAAAGAGTCGCTAACAGTAAATCCTTTCTACAAAAAAATATAAGCAGCATTTTCAGGTAGCAAATGAAGTTCTCATGTATACAGGAGGTCCTTTCCCTGTATGGGTAGTTCCAGCTCACTTATGGAGGAAAATAATGTACATGGTTCATGACACTCCTGCAGAAGAACACCAAGTAGTGCAGAAAACTGTCCAGTGTCTTGCATCTGTGGAATGGTGGTCACTTCTTAAAATGAACGTGCAACAATATTGTAATAACTGTCTGGCATGTACCCAGGCCAGTCCAACTCCATCCAAAAGAAATGCGCCATTAAAATCTCAGGTGTATGAAGTTCCTTGGATGGCTTTGCAGATTGACTTTTTAGGTCCTTTTTTCAAGGACTTAGAGAGGTAACCAGTACCGGTTAGTAGTTATCAGTCCTTTTTCAAAGTAGGTAGAGGCATTTCCTCTTAAGGCCAATGCTGCAAAAGCCACCACCAAGATCCTAGTAGAGGAAGTCTTCTCTCAGTGTGGGATCCCTGTAAAAGTAAAATCAAATCAGGAATAACATTTCACTAGACAGTTCTTTAGGGACGGCCTTAAATTAATGGAAGTCCCACAAAATATACACGTCCCATACAGACCACAGTCTTTTGAGACGGTGAAACAAACCAATCAAACTATAAAAGTAATGTTAAGAAAGCTGGTTAATGCCAATGGGCATAACTGGGACACACTCATGCCTCTAATGCCTTTAATGGCATTGAGAGTGACACTGGCTGCATCTACTAATAAGATACCCTTTGAAGTAATAACAGGCCAAACGATGCAATTACCAAAACATTTAATTTGGCACATTAGTGGCACTCAATTAAAAAATAAAAATAAAAATGAATACCTACCTGTGGAATCTGCAGGAACATTTAAATCAGGTCCACTTGCCAACGCTGGTACCTAGGGAGTTTAGGGAGCTGCTAAATTGGGAAAATCCAGACAAAAGGCAAAGGCCTACTTTAACAAAAAACAAAAAGAGAATACTTGGAAGGTTAAAGACCAAGTAATGCTGTTATCATTTAAAGCACCAAAGCATGGGCTGTGTAACCGATGAATCGGACTCTTCTGAGTCATCAAAAAACTCAGTTCAGCAGTGTATAAAATTAGAATAACAAATGCAAGCGTAATAAAAATAAAATCTACCATGCTAATCAGTTAAAGTTGTATCAATCATTCAGGTTGCAAAAGCAGCTTCCTCTTCAGAACTTAAGTGAACAACATCCAACAAAATCGCAACAGCTAAAGTCCAGCAAACTGTAACCATAAAATGAACATTCATATTTCTAATGTACTACACCCTTATTATTGCTCTAAGGGTAAAACTAAGTCAAAATCACAAACTTGAAACTGAACTGTTATAACCCCATAAAACCAGATGACACGGTTGTGCTTAATTGACTGAGCATGTAAAACAAAACATACCAATGCCAAAGAAAGGACTATTACACTCAACCCAAAACTTATCCACAGTCCTATCCACCAGGTTAAGGAAATTAAAGGGAAAGATGTCACCTTTAAATATCAGGTGTTTAAAGTAATCTTGTTGCCATCCAGTGGCTGGAAAAAAATTTGGCCCTTAAATAATAACTCAAAGGGGGAAGAATGTAAAACCTATACCTCCTCACCAACAAATTCAATTTCCCTAAAACACAAAATATCTTATAAAACTTAAAAAAACAAAGCCATTTGTAATAATCTAATAACGGGGGGGCGCGGAAGTTTAAGCTTACATAATTAAATATACGAATAAAAAACAATATAAAGTGCTCATTATAGCTACTTTTCAAACCAAATCAAAAAGCAAAAAAATGTATTAAATGTAAAATTTATACATAAGGTTCGAAATCCAATTATTATCTATAGTTATAACAATCCAATACTAAATAATATAACTTGTCCAATGAATAACTCAGAACCAGCTAGTGGTCTCACCACAACGCCAATAATAGGGAAAGTAATTAATCAGGTTTGGTATATGAATACTCCTGTAGCGTTAAATTTGTCTAATTAGTATCTATAAAAATTTAGCTATTGTCAGCATACCAAAGTGACTTCCTTTTTCTCAATACGACTTGTGGATAGGATTGCAGTCTGTCAACAGCAAGTGCAGAATATTGTTCTGTTGGGGGTGGATAATAAAATTCATAAACCATATACCTTGAGAAGAAAGCGTAGCTTAAAACTTTTTGAAAGTTTAGGATCCCTAACAGAACTATTTGGTTCAGAAGTGTTAATTTGAAACCAAGCAAATATGTAAAAAATTCACAAACATATAAATTATGTGTTACAAAAGGAAGCCAACCAAGTAGTCAATTCAATGTTACAGGAAATAAAGGGATTGCCACAGAAAAAGCAATTTACTGTTTTATAACGTGCATGACATAGCCCAACTATTTAATAAGACCCAACGTAAAATTAATCAGCTAATTGCTTTAAACAATAATCGGCACAGGAATCAAATTTAAAAAAAAATGCTCTGCATATTGGAGATGCGTTGTATATGTAATTACTAATACATTACAATCCTTAAGATTGAAAAAGGTGCCTAACCTAATTAAAAATAAGCAACTATTAAGTTGATACTGTCCCAAATGTTTTCAAAGGCTGAAAAAAACCCAATCCAAATGTTTGAATTCATGCCAGCATTTATCAGAGGGTGTTATTAAAAAAAAAATGAAATATGACACCTCAGCTCAACCGAAACGGTTGTTCTCTTTCTAAAAATTGTATAATGGCATGATCGTTTTATGTCTGTGATTCACAGTCTCGTTAAACCCAAACAAGAATGTGTACAGGGAATTGATAGCTGGCCATTCTATAGGTCACTTAAAAGGCGACATCTATAGGGAACGCATTAATGCACTTCCCTTGGTGGTCTATGACACTCCAACTCAGACCTGAAAAGTACCACAAATGGCCTGTTGCTCTAAAAAAGGGCCTCAGTATATCCGTAGGTGTAACGTGTTTAAACAGACACTGTTTTGTGTGAACTGCAGGGAAAAAAATTACAAAATTCATCATTGTCATTCTTGGTAAGGCTGACCAAGTGAAAAAGTCCAATGAGAAGGGTCACCTGTGTTGAAAATAGCCAGTTTTGCGTGGTTACCAGTCAAAAAAGATACCAATATGGTCCCTTAGAGTGTCCTTCACAGAGCCAAATGTTTGTTTTACTCCAAAGGGAGTCAAGCTATTTCCCCTGTTCCCACTTTCAAAAACATCACCGTTATCCAGTCCGACTCAGCCTATCAGGATTTAACTATCGAAAGTACACCCACCTTTGTTGTCTATGTGCCCCCAAGTAGGGTTCCAGCGAAAGTCATTATTGGCTCGTAAAAAAACCGGCCTCACACAGATTACTAACGATATGGACAAAGCCAAACAAGCTATTACCCAGTTAATAAATAAGGGTAAGAAGCCTGCAGCAACTGCCGGGGAAAATTTTGAATTGAAAGAATGGGTTATTATCCAAGGAATTGCAGTTGAAATTTATTTCCTTCTTTTAGGATGGCTGTGGTATAAATCCAACTGGCCCAGGCAGAAACCTAAACCGGCACCAAATGTTAAGAAAAATAAATATGTATACATGGTGCCCACTCCAAAAACGTGCCAGGGTCCAAAATACCATCTTTATAATACCCTTCCTCCACCTTAACCGAGGGAAAATAGCGTTAACACTGTCTCCACAGATACTTAACCACCTACATCTGTAGCTATGTGACGGGGTTCATTGACGTAAACCATCCCCTCAAAGAGGGACATGTCGCCTATAGAATTAACCTGCCTACTTGCATATATATATCTTTTTGTATAGTTTAAGTATTTGGTTTATTGTTATAAATTTATATTAAAGTAAGTTTGGCTGTAACGCAAGCAACCTACACACCATATCCTGTATGTTAAGCTAAGGCAAAGTTAGTGCATCTGTTTCTGAAACCTTTCACCCAAATAGCAAAATCAACACCCATACATATGTCTGAGACCTTTAACCTAAATAAATAAATAGTGGTAGAATGGCATAGTGGGTTTCCAAGTCTGTACCCTCAAACTTAACAGGTGCACCACAAGGAAAGAATCAAAATAACCAGGAAAACAAAAATAACGTGTGTTTATAAGCAAATGTCATTAATATGTATGTATATGTCATCAATATCTACAAGCATACTAGCCTATGGAGTAAGTGTTCCCCAACATTTTTGTGGGTAAAAAATGAAGTATAGGTATAGAAGAGAGAATTTCAGGCACCTGTGCCCTATTAAAAAAAAAAAAAAAAAGTAACCCACCTTGCTAGGGGAAGCCTGTACTTGTTTTTCTTAAACTTTCTAAGCTTGGTTTCCCTAAGCTTTTGTTCTTAGTTTTGTTTATTAGGTTTTAAGTTTAAGTTACTAAACTCTAAGTTAGCTTCAATAGCTCTTAGCTCTAGCTTCTTCTAAGCTTTGCACCTCTCACTCAAGAATTAAGGAACCTAAATGACCAAAGGCGAGGCTGGTTCTGTGTCTCTCTCCACCAGGTTGTCAAGAGAGGGTGTAGGTATATTAATCAATGCTTTTTAGCATATAATACCATATGTATCTTTTAAATAGCAGTAATACAATTGTAACTTTGTAACTCTAATTATTTTACCATTTAATTACTACTTCATTTATCTTAATAAAAAGTCTTTAAGGCTGTATCTGTCTCAGTGTAAGCTTCCTCTCATACCCCCAAAGATCCTTTGTAAATTTTGTGGAGCCTGATTCGGGACAAGAACTTTTATCTTCTGAGCAAACAGATTGGCAAGCCTAAACCTCATGCTATCCAAATTGATATTATTAACCTCCTAAATCAAGCAACATAAAGGACAGGGTCTCTGTCCCATAGAGCAGTGGTCCCCAACCTTTTTCGTCTGGTGGGCGCCAGATGATGAGCCACGGAGGACCATGGCGACGGACGAGCATCTGCTGAAATTCCACTGACAAGCAGCAACGTCAGTAGGCGTCACTGCCGGAATGCTGCCGACAAGCTGCATCATCCAGAGGCGTTGCCGCTGAAATACCGCCGAAAACTGGTGGCATTTCAGCGGCAACGCCTCTGGATGACACAGCTTGTCGGCGGCATTTGAGCAGATGCTTGTCCACTGGCCAGTGCGCAGGCACACTTAGACGCCCCAGCAGGCGCCATGGCGTCTGTGGGCACCGAGTTGGGGACCCCTGCCATAGAGCTTATCACCTAAATTAATCAAGAACAGAGAGAGACGACTGATTGTGGGGGCAAAGCAGTGTGTGCAAGTGAGAGACAGTGGCAAATGCTTTGAGGAAAGTACTGCTCTTGAGAGAGTCTAGTTTTCTGTGATGAGTAAATGGATTAGCATGTTTTGTTTAGATTTGTTTATTTAATATTTAGTAGTGAACTCTGATTTTAAGGCTGGCTTTGCACATCTAAAACCTTCATAGAATTGGGGATTTGTAAAAAATGATTTTTGAACACTAGCTCAGATATGAACTACTGATAATAAAGAGATTTGAGTTCAAACTAGCGCTTACCAGCACTTAATTTCTGTATTTGGGAGATTGCATTTGGAAGGCTTCATAGAGAAATTGGACAGAAGAGAGATGATTTACTTGCCCTCAGAATGGGAAGGAAACCATAGTTACAATTTGGAGCACAGTGTGTGTCTCAAGGCTCCGGCCCTTAGTATTATCTTTGAGTACAAGAGGTCATATGGGTGTATAATGTAAGATCATTATGGGTCAATACAATCTGATTTAGACTTCTCTCCGAGACCCACAAAGAGTCTGTTGTACAGTTTACAAGTTCCACAGGAATGGCTGAGGTTTTGCCAGGCCTTTTCTCTCGCCTCTCAAAGTCCTCACTTCATCAAGACTCCTCATGTTTTGACTCCATCTTGTACCAGAGTTTATGAACTTAGTAATATTATCTGTTTCATTTTTCACAGAGAATCATCACACCAGTACATGCAAGCTTGTGGAATTCTCAAAGGTTAACAGAAACTGTACTAAATAACTTACAAGCCAAGTGTCACAAATACTCAAAGGCACCAGTCATCGAAATGCTGTGGTTGTGAGTGTGTCTAAATTAAATAGAACAAAAACAATAAAACAAATTGGGAATTACTGGCCACGTCTTTGTATTTAAAAAAAAAAAAGTTACTAAAATAAATATGCATGGTTTTGTAAAATTAAATACCTTTGATTTCTCTAGCTGTGATATCTCAACTGCACTTTGGCTAACTGAAAAGAATATCTTCTCTGTCAGATAAATATATGAAGATTTTCAGTCCCATTCGTCTAGTTTTGGCTAACTAGAGAATGAACAGGGAGGTATGAGTCAAAATTTTTCTTGTGACAAAAAGCTAGCAAGATTCTTACCTATGGAGATAAGTTCTGTTTGTACATAATATCCAGAGCCTTGAAACGTAGTGTGCTTGGATGCTAAATATTATTAAATGTTAAGAGTGAGATTATGCTTTTCTTTTTTCCACTTCAAAGTGATACAGAAGTTGAATTTTCTTTATTTTGAGCCAGTCTGAGTTGGCTGACATTCTTAATTATTATTTGCAAATTGCCAGGAAACGTGCTCATAGCTTACAGAACTAGCGTGAAGCCTGTGTGGGCAAAAGTTAGTTTAAAAATAGGCTTCTACCCTCAGCAGCATCTGTAAAAGTGACTTGTCAATGGCTGCAGAAGGATCTAGTTTGAAAGCTGGAATTAGAGGTTAGGACCTTCTCACTGCTAGTATTCTACTGAGACCTATAGATTGGGATACTGTAGTAGCAACTACCAATGGCTAGAACACTGTTGATTAACAATTGCATGTAGCCAAAACTTGTCTCTGAAGTTATCTTTTTGTTTGGAGAGTTGTTTTTAATGGTGACAGTCAACAGTGTTAAAAAATGTCAGACCCTTCAAAATTGTGAGATTGTCTTTAAAATCATGAGATTTTTAAAATATTTTTTGGGTTCTTTTGATTTTACCTCTGTGACTTTTGAGCTTCTAATATTCACACTTTCAAGCTTTTCTTTGCAATTATATAGACACTTTTTTAAAAAAAGCTGAGATTCTCACGTCAAATGACTCCTGGAACTGGGGCTCTAACAAAAACACTGAATATCATGATACTCAAGGCCACTGGTAAGTTGCAAATTCATGATGTTATGTAGTGATGAAACAGGAGGTAGCTCAAAATAAATTGTTGCAATGGAACTTTATATCATGATTGTAGTTGCTCAAAAAAATCAGACCACACTTCCTCCAAACAGCATTTTTTACAATTCTTTTTTATTGTTAATATCTTGGAAACATAAGATCCATATAGTGTCAGTTTGGGAATACAGCTGAGTGGATGAAGTGGGTACAGCTCATGCATTTCCCTTCATTTGCAGACCTGCTTCCAGCCCCATGTCACTGCTACCAAGAATGTGACCCTCCTGAATTGCACTGGGATCTGTGGGTCTTGCTGAAAAACCAAAAAGTACCAAAGAGGCAACCCTCTGTAGTTCAGATGAGAGGAAATGACATGTTATCTATCCATTTTCTAGACACCTTAGTTGATGTGAAATGTCCACTATATACAAAAGAGAGAACACCTTCCACTGACCTCTCTCTTATTAAGTTGCATCCACATGCCACAGATGCAAAGTAAACATTTTGACACATTGTAGCGCAAAAGAAACATTGCTTACAGTTCTGAAGTTTGCCATTGCAAATATACAAAACATTTAACACTTTTTTTTTAATTTTCTAATCTATTTCTGTTAAGTGTCTTGCCTCCTCTTCCTTGCTTCATTTTGGTTTTTATCTGTCTGCCTTATTTCTTAGTTCGTGTGTGTTTGGATTTTTTGGGCTCCTTTCCCTCGCTGCCACCGCCACCTCCTCCTAATACTTTGTTTCATGTTAATCCTACTTTTTCTTATGTTTACCTTGCTTCATGTCGGAGCAGAGCAGTAAATTTGAAGAGGACAAGATATTTGTCATTTTCACTGTGTTGCTTCCATTGTACCTGGACATTAGTAGGCAGTAAGGCTCTTGATTAATCGCAGTTAACTCATACAATTTAAAAAAATTGTGATTAAAAATTAATTGTGATTAATCACTGTTTTAATTGCATTGTTAAACAATAGACTGCTAATTGAAATTTATTAAATATTTTGGATGTGTTTCTACATTTTCATATTTATCATATTCTGTGCTGTAATTGAAATCAGTGTATTTGAAAATGTAGACAACATCCAAAATATTTAAATAAATGGTATTCTGTTATTTAACAGTGTGATTATCATGATTCATTTTTTTAATCGCTTGACAGCCCTAGTAGGAAGGAAGAACTGATCTTGTCAATTTCAGTTTGTTTTGCTCCCACATGGAGTAAAAGCCAAGATAGTCTGGGATCAGAGACTTTTTGTGTGTCAGGCGCTGCCTACTCTGTTATAAATTAATCGTTTATTAGCTTTCCACACAAATGAGGTGCAAATCTTTTTTACTTATTTTGACTTTGTTTTGGAACATAACTGATATAATAAGATATGGAACAGAATTGCTGTTCACAATAAATATCTTCTGCCTAAGAGAGATGATGGTGGTACTATTCAGATTATGGCATCTTGATTTTGATAACTGGAGGAGACTATTGTGAGTTGTGACAAGATATCTGTGCTTCCAAACAAACTGTGGAAGTAGTGGATGACTTCATCTATCTAGGCACTAAACTGTTATCTAATTGGAGCAGCCAGTCAGACTCCTAAGGAGAAATGGTTTAGCAGCCTTATACACGAAGGACTTACATAAATAAGGTCTGAAGTCAAAAGAGGTGAAACTATATACAAAAGTGTGGATTTATCAGACCAATTCTTGCAGTCCTCTTATATGGATCTGAAATATGTACATTGCCTAAACAAGCTATCAGGAGGCTGGAGGCATTTCTTGTGCATTGCCAGTAGCAACTATTGGGTATAAGATGGATTGACTTTATCAGAAATAGGGTTGCATTGTTGAAAACTGACCTTGAGATAACTGAAACTCTCATTCTAACACCAGCTGGCCCTTTTTCGTCATGTTGCCTGCTTCTGAAACAGTCTCAGCATATCAAGCTTTGAAGATGGAACTAAAGGCCAGTAGATAAATCTGGCTGTAATAAACTTGTGAAGCAATTACATACCTGAAATAAAGATGTACAGTGTGATCATGGCTGCTCAGTGCTAGGGACCTCTGCTGTGTGAGCATGTTGTTGAGGAGGAGGATATTGTGGAGACCTGGTTTCTGAAGATTTCCCACTGTTGCATTTGCAGAAACTAGTCTCCCAACAAATATTAAATTTGTTTGTTACATTATGTGTTTTCCTCTTATAGACAGAAGTTTTAATGCCACATACAGTTGTTTGCCCCACTTTTGCCTTTATAAAACCTCATTTTCAGTTGCTTGTAAACTTTAAACTTAACTTTAAACATTCAGGCTGAAACTTTCCATGCTTGGTGTCTGTCACAGATTGATTTTAATTTTTGATTTTTGTAACGTTTCTGCAGAAATGCTTCAGCTGTTTCTGAGATTAAGATTAGGCAAAATACATTGTGGTGGTCATGTTTTAAAAAATTTCTGCCAACCTGTTCTTAGAAAAGTTGTACTGCCCCCAAGCTTTGGAGCAGGGACTCGAAATTTGGCAGAGGGTTGCCTCTCTGTCAAAGATGTGCCTTTTGGTATTCCCATGAAAAAATGCCCGAATTTGACCAAACTGTAAACCTTTGAAAAATCTCAATTTGCACCTGCTCAGTAGAGATTTGCTAGAATTTGGCAGCTAAATTCTCTGAAGACTGTGCATGCTGAGAATGCTCCAACCTGAAATTCAAGAGTTGAGGGAGACTGGGAACAAGGAACTGGTGTGTGGAAAGAGAGGGTAGGACAGAGGCATAAATTGTCAGGATTAAGGGGAACAGGAGCAGTAGGGTCTTTGATCACTAGCAAATGCTCCTCTCCAGAGCCTCAAATGGAATCAAAGATTCCTGAATCTCAGCATTCTTCTCCTACTAGTGTGTTGCTTTGAAACTCACTGACAAAGAATATAGTGGCTCTTTGACCTCAAGGATGAGCCTACCACAGCAACTATCATTTACTTTGTTAGCTAAAGGGCAGGGATCTGTGCTATGCATCTAAAGGTTCCAACTCTGGTGATGACCCATGTGGATGTCAGTATGAGTGTACACAATGGAATATCTATTTTTGCAGTTTAAAAAAAAAACAAACCTAGGAAATTGCTTTTAAAAACACTTACGTTAAGGTTGACTGTTCAGTCTTACTTCAGCCTTCTTGTGTATTTGCGTTGTATTTGCAAATCATGATCATATACTATGTTTCCCCACAGGACCTCTTCTTTATTTCATGCACAGGATGAACTGCTGGGGGATGAAATCATAAATTTTTAAGGCCAAAAGGAACAGTTGAATGATCTAATTCTGTGTAATTTCACTGGGTTACCCTTCTGTTGAGCCCAGTAACTTGTGTTTGACTAGAGAGACTTTAAAGACAGAAGGGACCATCATGATCATTTAGTCTGACCTTCTGCACATCACAGGCCACAGAACCTCATCCACTCACTCCTGTAAGAGGCCCATGATCTCTAGCTGTATTGACATCTTGATTTAAAGACTTCAAGAGCCCCCAGGATCTCTGCCAACCTGACCTAGGGGAAATAACGTTCAGATTCCAAGTATGGTCATCTTCTAAAAAGGCATCCAGACTTAACTTGAAGACATCAAGAGATGGAGAATCCATCACTTCTCTCAGTAGTTTCTTCCAATTGTTGGTTATCTTCACTTAAAAGTTTTTGCTTGTCTGTAATTTGGATTTGTCTAGATTTAAATTCTAGCCATTGGTTCTTGTTATGCCTTTCTCAGCTCTAGGAGCTGCTCTTTTCTTCCTGTGAAGGTAGAGGTACACTGTAATCAAGTAATCTGTTGATCTTTTTCTGATTGCACTCTTTTTTTTTTTTTCTCACTGTAGGGTATTTTTTCCACCACTCCAATCATTTTTGTGGCTGTTCTCTGAATCCTCTCCAATTTTTTAACATCCTTTATAAAATGTGGACAGCCGAACTGGATACAGTGTTCCCAGTATCAGTCTCACCAAAGCTGTATACAGGGAGAAAATCACCTCCCTCCTTTTCCTCCCCATTTAGAGATCCAAGGATTGCATTAGCCTTTGTTGCCACAGGATGATAGTGGGGGCTTGTGTTGAGTAGCTTGTCCACTGTAACCCTTAAATCCTTTTCAGAGTTGCTGTTTTCCAGGATACAGTCTGCCTCCCCCAATGCTCCCCACGCACTTACTGTAGCTGTGGCCCACATTGTTAATTCCTAGATGACCGTGCATATATGAGGCAAACTCACAGCCAAACCAGGGCTGCTCCCTCAGGTGCTGTGGTGAGTCAGCACTCAACAGAGCTCTCTGTGAATCAGCCCTCAGGCATGCGGCAGCCACTTATCACTGAGCAGATCCTGGATCAGATGACCCCAGACTCAGGTATTTCCACAACCTCACCAGAGTCTGAGTAACAGAGCTATCTGGCCAGGAACCTTCCCGCTGCCTTGCAGTGTGCATCAAGACTCCAGCGACTCCCACCCTGCTCCTGCCCCAGCCTTGTCTGAGCCCTGTCCTTGCCCCCTGCACTAGCCTCCAGCATCATTACTGACTCACTCCAGTCTTGCCTCTGCCGCCTCTTCCCCCTGTGACAGATCCCTGGGGTACAACCTGGAACCGTGGGACCACTGTGCCCCCTTATCTCTTCAGCTTGAGCCTGTCTCTCACAATGCTTTGCTAGTGACAAGCAGCAAACCTCTCCAGGTGCTGTGATCACTCAGTCAACAACATGCAGGGAGTCCTGTGGCACCTTATAGACTAACAAACATATTGGAGCATGAGCTTTCATGGATGCATCCGATGAAGTGGGTATTCACCCACGGAAGTTCATACTCCAATACATCTGTTAGTCTATAAGGTCCCACAGGATTCTTTGCTGCTTTTACAGATCCAGACTAACACAGCTACCCCTCTGATACTTGACAACATGCAGGGACACACCCAGTTAAGTTGCATGAATGCTCTCTAAGCCAGTGGTTCTCAAACTTTAGCAACGACCCCTGTTTTGATTTAAAAAAATTTCAGGGACCCCCAAATCCCCCTGCTCAGCCCCAGGCCCAGTTGCTGCTCCACCTCTGCCCTACTTCTTTCCTCCAGTCCTCCCCTCCTTCCCCCGCTCACTCCATCCACCCTCTCTCCATTGCTTGCTCTCCCCCACCCTCACTTTCACCAGGCTGGAGCAGGAGCTTGGGGTGCAGGGTGTGGGCTCTGGGAGGGAGTTTGGATGCGGGCTGTGGGCTGGGGCAGGGGGTTGGGGTGCAGGATGGGGAGAGGGGTGCAGACTCCGTCCAGGTGGCCCTTACCTCAGATGACTCCCAAAAGTGACTGGCACATCTCTCTGGCAGTGGCTCTTAGGTTGGGGGAAGAGGGGATGGGGTGTCAACGCGTTGCCCGTGCCTGCAGGCACTGCCCCTGCAGGTCCCATTGTCCGCAGTTCCTGGCTAATGGGAGCTGCAGAGTTGGCTCTGGGAGCGTGGGTATCGCATGGAGACCCCTTGCCCCCCCAGTTTCCCGGGGACATGCCAGCTGCTTCCGGGAGCGACGGGGCCAGGGCAGGCAGGGAGCCTGTCTTAGCCCTGCTATGCTGCTGGAGTTTTAGCAGCTAAAATCTCCCTGTTTGGCTTCAGTACCCTATGGGAAATGGAGGAGGAGGAGTTGATCAGCAGGGTCCGTGGACCCCCAAAGTACCTTGGGGACCGCCAGGGGTCCATGGACCCTAGTTTGAGAAACGTTGCTCTAGGCAATTCATGAACCATACACAGGAGAACACCTGCAAATCCCCCCATCTTTGCACCCCAGAAATGTAGCACTTTACGCTACTCAAGACCCTGTTGAATAGGGTGGATTTGATTTAAATCAGTAGTCAGGAAGACTCAATTTAATCATGGATTTCTACATAAAAATACATTCTTCTTTGAGTGCTTGTTCATGTCGATTCCAATCAGGTGTGTGCACATGCACGTTGGCTGGAAGATTTTTCCCTTGGCAGCATCCGTCGGGTCGGCCTGGGTGCCCCCTGGAGTCGTGCCCCTATGGCGCCTAATATATTGCCCTGCTGACCCGCCACCACTTCAGTTCCTTCTTACTGCCAGTGATGGTGGATGGAACTTCCCTTGGCTCTTGCGCAGCAAGTTCTCCATTATTCTGTGTATATAGTTTGTCTGTTTGTAGTACTAGTTAAAAGTTTAGTATAGTATAGTAATTGGGCATGTCCCCCCAACTCAGGCATCAGTGTTGTGGCATGCTGCGGTCCCTGGGATTTAAGAACTGCGTGGCTTGTGCTTAGCACATGCCTAAGAATGACCCGCACTCATTGTGTCTTAGGTGCCTGGGGAAGACCCATCAGAAAGATCGTTGCAAGATCTGCCACGAGTTCCACATGAGAACACTTAAAGAATGGGAACAGTGTCTGAAGGTGATCCTCATGGAGGCAGCCTTGCACCCTCAATCCGATCCAGGCTGGAGAGACCCCACCCCGGCGGTGGTGTCCTTGACACAGAGTGCCCCAGCACCGTCTGCAGCTTCAGCGCCGAGGAAGGCCTTCTGCAGGGATGCTCGGCACCATCACAGCTCCTCACGGGGCCTCTCTGATAGTAGGCACCACTCCCATTAGCTGGTGCCTCAAAAGAAGAAAAAGTTGGATGACTGTTCTCCTCTGGCTAAGCCTTGAGAAGTGTGGCCCCAGGTGGGCCACTCCTCGGCATCTCTTTCTGGGGCTGTGTCAACTCTTGCCCAGGTGAGGCAGTCGAGTCTGGCCCCACCTCGATCTCAGGTGCCTAAGCAGCAGCTTCAGCTCCCATCCACGCTGGAAGCATATTAGGCCGCCAGGGATCTCCTCCACCTGACGGCACCGTTCTCGCCTGCCAGGGAGGAATGTTCAACGCTGACGGAGCCCCATCCTCCGGTGCATTCCAAGGGAAAACCAGCTATGATGTCCCTTTGTCTTGTCCATCTGCATCTACACACTCTGACAGAGAGCCTTCCCGCTCCCCAAGCTCTCGATGTTCAAGGCACCGAGGATTGGGTCCTGTGTGCTCTTCAGTGTCTGAGACCTCGGATTTGGAGGTCAACTCCTACTGCTCAAGTAGGAGCAGAAGCCGTAGAGCGAGGTTGGGCAGAGACGGAAGGGAGCAGCCGGCGTGGCCTCCGCAGTCGCAAAACCCGCCTCAGTGGCCCTTCTGGACTCCCTGGGCTTATCACCAGGGCCAGGGAGGAACCCAGGGCCCACGGTCAGCGAAATCTTCAGTCGTCTTCGCCATTTTTGTGTTGCCTTCAGCCGTGCACCTGCACTGTCACCTACTGTCCTGACGCCTTTCCCTCTGGCACTGTCGTTGTGATAAGCCATGGCCTTGTTTGAGGATTCGCTTCCCGAGGATGCCAGAAAGGAGTTCCGGCCGATCTTCGGTGAGGGCAAGGCTGTGGCCAGAGTGGCTCTGCAAGTAGCTTTGGACACGATGGACTCTGTGGCATGCACCATGGCCTTGGTCATCTCCATGAGGGAAGCATCCTGACTACTTCTTCTCAGACTTGTCGACGGAGGCCCAGCAGTCAATACATGACCTTCCCTTCAACAGCCAGGCACTGTTTGCTGAGCAAACAGACAAAAAATTTCATAGGTTGAAGGGCTCCTGTACTACATTGAAAACCCTAGGGCTTTGTGTCCCGGATCTGGCCCGTAAGTGGTTCATGCCGCAATAGCCAGAAGTCAAGGGAGCCAACCCAGGCAGAAGACAGCTCATAAGAAGAGCAGAGGCAACAAACGTTGCCAAAGCCACTAACCTCCACCCTCTATCCAGTCAGGCGCCTCCCTCAATAGGCAGGGTGGCAAGCGAGCGTTTTGAGAGTGCGCCCCAGGGCAACTGTCAGACTGTACCTTGGATCCATCCTTCTTGCGTTTTTGAAACCACCTTTCTTTTTTCCTCCTCGCATAGACTGCTGGGTCCTCAGCGCAGTGGCCCAGGGTTATATCCTCCAGTTTTTTTCTACCACCTACCAACCCACCCACCTTCCCTGTTCCTCTTCAGGGATCCTTCTCACAAAAGTCTCCTCGTGCAGGAGTTGAAGGGCCTGCTGTAGCTGGGAGCGGTGGAGGAAGTTCCTTGCAAGTATAGGAACAAGGAATTCTATTCCCGGTACTTTCTAATCCCAAAGGCGGTCTAAGACCTATCCTGGACCTGCGACACCTCAACAAATACCTAAAGAAGTTGAAGTTGCTCATGATCTCCATCATATCCTCTCTGGATCCGGGAGACTGGCATACCGCCCTCGACTTGAAGGATGTATAGTGTCATAACAATCTTCCAAAGACACAGATGCTTCCTGCGCTTCATGGTGGGGTCGGACCACTTCCAGTTTGCTGTCCTCCCTTTTGGCCTAGTAACAGCACCAAGAGTGTTTAGCAAGTGCATGTTGGTGGTAGCAGCTTATCTCAGGCTCAGATATACCTGTATCTCGATGACTGTCTGATCAAAGGCTGCTCAAGGTCTCAAGTCCAACGGGACATTGCGGTGCTGCAGGTCACGTGCTGGTCCCTGGGCCTGTTGAACGACAAGAAGTCAACATTCTGTCTGGTGCAAAGGATAGAATTAATCAGAACAGTGCTCGACTCCACCTGTGCCAGAGCTTTCCTGCCACAGGATTGGTTCTAGATGAAGATGGACCTTATCGGGGGGGGGTCTCTGCATTCCCTCTACCCACTGTCCGGGTGTGTCTGCGTCCACCATACAAGGCTTCAGAATGTGACCCTTGCAGCAGTGGCTGGCAACAGTTTATTCCCAGTCCAGAGATCACCTGCAGAAGGTCGTTACTGTCCCAGCAGTGATACTTACCTCCCTGCAATGGTGGACCGACCCCAAGGCTGTCCTGGAAGAAGTTTCATTTGACGGCTCGTGCCAATTGGTCAAGCTGGTGTCTCATGCTCCAGCCATCATCTAGGGAGTCCATCTAGACAAGCTACAGATCCAAGGGACATGGTCCCCAGCGGAAATGACGTTGCACATAAATGTCAAGGAGCTCAGAGCGGTATGTTTAGCCTGCATGGTCTTCCCACTGTGTCTGTCAGCAAAGTGGTAAGAGTGTTTACGGACAATACGGCCTCGATGTTCTACATCAACAGGCAAGGAGGAGCACAAACTCCATGAACTCCTACCCGCCTCCATTTCTACTTCTTGGGAGTCACCTAATATGGAATGGACATGAGCAAGTACTTGAAGAAGAAAAGACAGTTACATTTTCCCTTACTGGTGTTCTTCAAGATTCTCATAAACATACAGCTAAGGATAGTGCAAAAAATACTTTCAGATTGGGGGTGCAGGGGAGAAGGCTTTGTTTTGTGCTCTGTGGGTGTTCTCTTGGGAAACAAAGGGAGAGACCAAATAAGTAATCCAACCTCTCCTGAAATGATGCATCTAGTATTACAAATATAGTAAGTAATAGCAAGGAAATGCGTTAGAGTATCTTTTGTTTTAGCTTGTAAATTTTCCCTGTGCTAAGAGGGAGGTTGATTCCTGGTGTTTTTTGTAACTTTGAAGTTTTGCCTAGAGGGAAATCCTCTGTGTGTTAACTTTTATTACTCTGTAAAATTACCTTTCATCCTAATTTTACAGAGGTGTTTCTTTTACTTTTTTTTCCTTGTAATAAAAGTTCTGTTTTTAAGAATCTGATTGGAGTTTTAGTGTCCCAAAAACCGAAGGGTCTGGTCTGTGCTAACCATGGTTACTCTCAAGCCACCCCAGGAAAGGGGGTGAACGGGTTTGAGGGGATATTTGGGGAAAACAGGAACTCCAAGTGGTCCTTTTCCTGAATCTTCGGCTAACTCACTTGGAGGTGGCAGCATATTGTCCAAGGACAAGGAAGAATTTGTGCCTCGGGGAAGTTTTTAACCTAAGCTGGTAGAAATAAGTTTAAGAGGTCTTTCATGTGGGTCCCCAGATCTGTACCCTAAAGTTCAAAGTGGGGAGGGAACCGTAACAGAGATGTGTTGCTCATGTCCATTCCATTCCTTCCCCACTGTTGGAGTTTCCAGCAAGAAGGAAATGAGCTTTGGGGGAGCCAGGGGCATCCTTTATACTGAGGCATGTGCGTGCCACTCCAGAGGGTTCCAGAGCTGGTCCCCTACGGATACCACTGAGGGAAAAGCTTCCAGCACCAGTGCGTGTGGCGAGTACACGCACGTCATATGGAATAGATGTGAGCAACACATCTTGAACACTAGTTACGGAAACGGTAACTGTCTTTTTCCCAAACGCTTTAGACAAACTCACTGGTAAAGATAAAGCATTAAAGGAAGTTTATTAATTACAGAACGATAGATTTAAAGTGATTGTAGGTGATAGGCATAAAGGTCAGAGTTAGTTACCTAATACTCATTCTAAATCCTAAACTTTATCATTCTTAGTTGGATTTGAATCAAACCGTTTTTCTCACTCCATTGGATGTTGCAGGCAGGTTACATTTCTTAATACACAGTCTGAATTTCCTTCTCAGCCTGGAACCAATCTCTCCAGTTCAAAGTCCTTGTCTTCCCAGCGTTCTTGTTGCCTTCAGAGTAGGTGGTCTCATGATGTCAGTGTCCCTTAGTTTATACTCTCAGTTCATGTTCCTGGAAAAACAACGGCCCAAATGTCCTGATGGGCTTTGCTGAGTCAGAGTTGAGCAGTCCCTGTTGTGTGGTGCTTGCGCAACTGTCTCTTATTGAATTGTAAATCTCTTGTTTACAATTTCCCTGCTGGTTCATGGTTGGTGATAGTCATTTAACGCCCGCCTGGGTGTGGGTCACCTCCTTTGTTGTCCCTGGAGATCTGGCTGTGGGTGTCTCCCAGACTCGCAACATATTTCAATAACAGCCATGGAGCAGAATCTCATAACTTCATACACAATAACGATGTACATATTTTAACAGAACAGTGAGTTTCAGCAGATCACGATCTTTAATATAATGGCTTACACGACATGGTTTGGAAGAAATATCACAACCATATACAAATGATGATTATGAAGGTTACAGGATGCTACTTTGAGTTACAGCCTCCCTCATGTTACACCCCCAAAGCCTCAGGCTCTATCTGGTTTTGACCTTTGGCGCATATCTGAACTCCGACTTTGGTATCAGGTTGGCTTGTCTTTGGACTCTGACCTCCCAGATTTGACTTCTGTTCTGCCCCTGGCCTCTGGCTATGGTTCTGATCCTGGTTTGTCTACAGACTCTGATCTTGGTTTTGATCCTGTCCTGCCCCGGGATCTCAAATTTCAGGGCCACCCTTGGCCCAGACCCAAACCTATGCCTCGCCGTGACCCATGCTGCAGCCATTAAGCCTAATTATTGGAGTCAGAGCCTGATAGTATGTGGCTGTACTAAAGTATATTCTGTTCGAAGGGGCCCAGCTTACCAAATAATCCATATTGTTCTCTGTGATTGACCTGTCCTCCTCATTATTTATCTATCCACCAGTGTTTGTGTTATCTGCAAATTTTATTAGCAATAATTTTGTTTACTTCTAGATAATTGATTAAAAAAATAGCCTACCCCCTCACAGGGTCCCTGAGCTTGAGCCCTAAAGGTCTACATCAGAATTTTATAGCCCCGTAGCCTGAGCCCTTCATATGGGTCAGCCATGGGTGTTTAATTGCAGTATAGCCATACCCTCCGTAATCTTTCCTCTGAAAGGCAGGTGACAGAATCCTGGGGGTCTGTGAACATGCTTGAGGTGCAGTTTTATTGTAAGCTTGTGTCCGATTCTGTTATCTGTTTTTCAAATTGATATTGGAATGGTTATTTGAATGAAATTTGAAATGAGGATGTATCCATGGGGGTGGAATATGACCTATAACGTTAAATACAGATCTCTTCTTTTGTATCCCAAGTATTTTGTGAGTAGTGTCTTTCGTTAGATTCAAAGTGTTTGCACTCATCTAGTCCGTTACAGTTTAAGCCATGTTTGAAGAAAAATAGAAAATACATAATTAGCTGCCTATAGCAAAGTAAAAAGGTACCATTCCATATCAAGTATTTTAAAAATATACTTTCATTCTAGAGTTTTGGTACCTTTGAAAATGGTGCCTTATTGTATTGTAAATTTTATACATTTCGGTATATGTTCACTGTTACATCAGCACTTGCAGCAGGCCTGTTGGTATTGATGCAAATTACTTTGCTGGAATGCCTATGGTATGAATCATTATCTGTAAAATATTTATTGGATCAATGATACACGGTTACTTTCTTCCACTTGCTGTTGCTATATGGCTTGTCCTCTTTTTCCTCATTTTCAGCATTGAATCATCCCTTATGCCATTATTTTCTATTCTTTCCTTCTGAGCAGACTGTTACAGTTAAATGATTTTGTTGCAGTGTCGCTTAAGTTGCTTCAAAATGTGAAGTGCTAGTGAAGTTAACCTTTCCTGAAAGAGACAAGTGTCAGCACTATGTAATGTTTGGGAGCATATTGGTTTGCCATATCTTTATTTCTTCAGATACTGTACAATAAAAATTTACCTGTAAAATATTAGAATCTGCTTCAGACTTTGTAACTGATGTCCTGATTTTGAGAGTCTACCCTTAAAAAGCTGTAATGACCTTTTTGATTACAAATTGCAGCTCTTAAAGTCACAGTTTAAAATATCTTGATAATTGCAGAAAAACTCATGCCACCGGGAAAGATTTCCTTGCTTTGTAAACACAAGGAGTACTTTGTAAGCATTATTTAGTCTTGTGAATTTCATAAAAATGCTCAGTCCTTATGAGTGATGAAGCAAATACTAAAAGCTTCCTTAACCTGCTGGTTTCCTGCAGCAGTTAACAATTGGTTCTTTGTCTTTTACTAAATCAAAAGATCTTCTTTGCTATCAGACCCTTTCATTTGTGGTTTATTTAAGAGTTAAAACATTTAATTCAGGGTTATCAAATTCAGTGCATAAGGTGATTAGTTTGGTTATAAGAGCTTCAATGAGTACATTGTATTGAAAGTCCTCTCTAGCCTATTTTTCAAAATACATAAGTGGAAAATATTGGCATTTATTTCACAACTCGAGTTTGGCTTGTTAGTCTAACTAAACCTAAACTAACTCTAGTGTCACTGACACTATGGATATGTCTACACTATGAAATTAGGTCAAATTTATAGAAGTTGGTCTTTTAGAAATCGTTTTTATACAGTTGATTCTGTGTCCCCCCACACAAAATGCTCTAAGTGCATTAAGTCAGCGGACTGCGTCCACAGTACCAAGGCTTGCATCAACTTCGGAGCATTGCACTGTGGGTAGCTATCCCACAATGTGTGCTGCTCATTGCAATTCTGGGTTGAGATTCCAATGCCTGATGGGGTAAAAACAGTGTTGCGGGTGGTTCTGGGTACGTGTCGTCAGGCCTGCCTCCCTCCCACCCACCCTATGTGAAAGCAACGGCAGACAATCGTTTTGCACCTTTTTTCCTGGGTTACCTGAGCAGACGCCATACCATGGCAAGCATGGAGCCCACTCAGCTCACTGTCACCATACGTCTCCTGGGTGCTGGCAGACATGGGAGTGCATTGCTACACAGCGGCAGCTCATTGCCTTTTGGCAGCAGACGTGCATTACAATTGGTAGCCATCGTCGTATTCCTGGGTGCTCTTTTAGCCGACCTCAGTGAGGTCGGTAAGGGGCACCTGGGCAGACATGGGAGTGACTCAGCAGGGTCATTCCCATCTTCTGCCGAGCACCCAGGAGATGACGATGGCTAGTAATCATACTGCACCATCTGCTGCCAGCCTCAGATGTAAAAGATAGATGGATCAAAACAAGAAATTGACCCAATTTGTTTTGTGAAATCAACAGCCTCCTAAACTCAGGGTTTTGAGTTCAGTCCTTGAGGGGGCCATTCTTTGTGACAGTTGTTTGTGTTTCTCCTTGATGCAAAGCCACCCTTTTTGTTGATTTTAATTCCCTGTAAACCATGTTGTCAGTTGCCCCAGCAAATCAAAAATATAACAGTGAAGCCAACAACTGTTTCTGTTAGCTCCCCTCCCCTTCAAGATACGTTGCTCACGTGCTGGCCAAACAAGAAATGAAATTCAGAAGTTCGCGGGCCTTTTCCTGTACCTGGCCAGTGCATCTGAGTTGAGAGCGCTGTCCAGAGAGGTCACAATGGAGCACTCTGGGATAGCTCCCGGAGGCCAATATCGTCGAATTGCGTCCATGCTATTTCAAATTTAACCTGGCAAGGCCAATTTCAGCGCTAATCCCTCGTCGGAGGTGGAGTAAAGAAATCGATTTTAAAGAGCCCTTTAAGTCGAAAAAAAGGGCTTCATTGTGTGGACAGATCGAGGCTTAAATCGAGGTAACGCTGCTAAATTCGACCTAAAGTTGTAGCATATACCAGCCCTATGAAATGAAAACACTTCTTCTGAGTACTTTGGGCTCATTGTTCTAGGAGTAACATAATCAAATGTCAGTTTGCCTTTTGACAAAGGCATGTATAGGTTTCAGCACAGGAATAGTTCTAACTCAAGCCATTTCCACATATTGCTGATGCCCACAGAACAGTGGCGCTTGCCCGCTAGTATATACAATTCAATACATTGGTGAATATTCAGAACAGGTGTTGATAAGAGCTGGGAACTCAGCACTGACTTATTTTAGAGAGGATGGGTGCTCTACAAATCAGTAAGAGGAAGCTTTTTGTCTTTGTATTATTTGGATACATACTGAGCAAAATTACTATTTTTTTCTGTTTTGAAATGGGAAATGTACACCATTGATATGTGGATTGAAAGATTGTCCAGAGTTGTTGCTGCTTCTGTCAGGCCAAATGAAATGATATCTGGCATCCTTTTGTCCTTTAGACATCTGCCTGTCACATTTAAGATCAGGATATGATACAGAAACAGCATTACTCACTCTGACTTCATAATTTCAGCGTACACCGGTCAGATTCGCTAATCCAGCTAGATCTTTTAGCAGTCTTAATAATGTCAAACATAAGGTGCTGATGATGTGTTTGTGAGACCTGGCACAGTGGAAGGAAACTGCTTAGAATGGTATCAGAATCGCAAAGCCCAGTCTTATTACCTGTTTTGTTTAATGTGTAGGTAAAGGCACTTGGGAAGCTGATAAGGGTTACAGTGTTCTCAACCTCCTGAGTTTCATAGCTTTGTCACCTTTTTATCAGACCAATATTGAGACATTGTCTTGTTTTTCCAAGGTCTGGAAAAATGGGAAACTGAATGACAGTTTTCCAAGATGGAAGTGCTAGGTTGGCTGCTGGTTAATTTCCAGATAAAATTCAAGTAGCTGGTCACCATCTGTAATGCCCTAATTGACCAGGAAATCCTGAGGGACATCTCCATCTCTGAGCTGCCACATAATCTGTATTCAGGTAGAAATCTTAATCTAGCTATTGCAAGTATGATGTTTGTGAGATGGGGTAGGGCTTTCTTGGTAGCAAGTGCTTGCCTCTGGAATGTACTACTGCCAGATATTCATCAAATGCTGAGTTTATCCATATTCGGAAAGCTTGAGAGCTGCGCCTCTTGTCAATGGTTTTTGATTTAAAAAACCAAAAGGTCATAGAGTATTAGATCCCAGTTAATGAGAAATAGATTAGCCTTAACCTCTGTGACTATAATGCTATAGTGCTCCTATAATGCTATGATCAGTATTTAAATGATACATTGAAAAATCAAATAATAAACACCACTTCTATAACACAGTGTTAAATCTGGGTCAGTGGCCCTTAATGTGTCTAGTTCTGCATTTCAAGTCCAGACCTAAAAATAATTACCTCCCCTTCTGTGTGCTTCCACTGTAATCTGTGTGAAATATCAGCTGGATAGAATGGCTACTACTGTTGTGAAGACTTTTCACCTTTGACGCTGTTTTTTCTCTTTATAGATGACATGGCAGAACTTCTCCTTGGGGAGTCCAAACTAGAACAGTTTTTGAAGGAAAATCCTTTTAAACAGGGCACTAGTCCCCAGGGTCCCCGGCCAAAGCTGACTGAGGTCAGGAAACATCTCACTGCAGCACTTGACAGAGGAAATCTAAAGGTATTCACATAAGTCTGGAGGAGGGATTAGAAAATTAAGGATATAGTTGGAAGTTAATTGAAAAGAAAAGCTTTATGAGAGCTTCTGAGAGCTCGAATAATTCTCTGGTTACAGTGTTCTTGTTAAGCAATTTTATTGCTTCCAGAATATCTTCAGTATTTTGGGATTTGATCCCCTTAATTTGCTTATGGTATTTTGTTCAGACCATTTTTTCATTCTAATATTGCAAGATAACATTTAAAAGAAAGCTGTTGACCCCAGGGATGTTTAAAAATTCAAAAGAATTTTCAAGTTGTCTTGTGAACAGCTTATTTACACAGTGACATGATACTTGACAGATAATGCATTTCAAGGAATAATAACACTTTGCATTCCCATAGTATCTTGCATTTGGTTATGTCAAAATGCGTCACAAACATTCCTGAAATAGTGTCACAGCACTCCTACCCCAATAAAGATCCCCTTCTATTAAGAAAACAAAATCAATGTAAATATTCAGCACTGTAGTGAAACTGCAAATTTGTTCCATGTTTTGAGGAAGACCATACAAGATGTTTTTATCCTCGATTCTACTTGGAGCCCATTCTAGCCCACCTTTAGATATTCATCATTAAACTATAATGCTTGGTGTCGGATGTGAAATATATATGTTCTCCCCTTCAAGGCACTTCACAATGCTCTCACTCCATACTTATCTGCTACTGCATGTTACTATGTCTCCCTCTTCCCCTTTGCCCCACCAGTGATGCTATTTCAACACTCTGTCATCTTCCACAGCCGTCTTTGAGATTTCTTCCATGCCCTCCTTAAACTGATCTGTGAGGGTACTGACCTCTCCATGTGAATTCTTTTTCCAGACCCTCCTCTCCACTTACAAGAAATCAACCAAATTAAAATGACTAGGCTGAGGAGCAGTTGGGGAAAGCCAGTGCATAATTACTAAACTTAAAATAACAGTGATAAATTTATAATTCATCATCTCCTACCTTCATGTATTGGTTGTCATGTTAAACTTTAAACTTCCTGGGTGGCAAGGATGTGTCATCTTAAAAGTTTGTACACCACCTGGCGCACTAAAATCCTAAGACAGATTCAAGGATGCTTACATAATGCAGATATGAAATAATATATATTTCCAAGTGTAAAAATGACTGGTAGGAATAAAATCACTGTTCTGTAGCTTGGTGAGGGACTCTTGTTTGTTTTTTTTTTTTTTCTGTAGTAGCCTCCCAAATATTATCTGAAAATTTAACTACAGAATAAAAATAATAAACTGTAATCTGGGAATGAAATATCTGCTGGAAAGGCTTCCAAAATATTGTGGAAATTACTAGGGTGCAGATGACTTTTTGTCATTTTAAAGTGTTTTTCTTCAGAAAATATAGTTTAACTTTATTCCTCTTTTTTCTAGCCAGAATTCTTACAAGAAGCCAACTTAATTATGGCCAAGTTAAACTATGTGGAAGGTGATTACAAAGAAGCTCTTAACACTTATGCCAGGGTTGAAGTTGATGACTTGCATCTTGTTGCCGTGCCTCCTTACAGGCTGAGGATGATTGCTGAAGCATATTCTGCCAAAGGTAAGATTGCTCATATCTATTTATTAATTGTGGTTGATTCTTTCAAATGAAATATTTCTACTTTTATTATTTTTGACTGAAGGAAAATTTGTTCATACTATATCAGTTGACACTGAGCTTAGATACCAAAGTGATGGGTGCCTTAGAAATATCAACATTCATCCCTTTAGATTAATTTAAATACGTGCTAAGTTGGTAGGACTGTTATTTCTGTCAACATTTCTGTTCTAGTCCTTCCCCCTCCATCCACCCATCCAGAACACATTTGTTAAGTGTTTATATCTTAACTGTTAAACCCCCTTCTGGCAAATATGTATTAGTAGTTTTTCAGCACAGATTAAAATGTTAAAATTGCACCCTCAGCCTAAATGTTACATTTGGCTGAAATTTTTATTTCGTGTAATTAAAACATAGCACCTGCTATTACTATAATTAAAAGGCATTAGAGAAAAGAAAATATTTGTCTTTATTTCCCCCTCAGTTTACTTAGTGCATTTAACAACTTTTTGTGTGTAGTTAGTTTCACTGTTTCCTTTGTGGAGTCAGTCGCTTTTATTTGCTTAAATCTTTCACACACAACCTGCTGCCCCTTAGATCAGTAATCAAGTTGGCTTTTTATCAACACTTGGCCAGGCGGTTCCATAATAATAATAGTAATAATCATAGTAATTATTAAATAAAATAACTGGTATGAATGGGAGGGTTTTCTTCTGTGGGATTTTATTTTGGGTGTGTACTGATGTGGATTTTTTTACAAATGTATCCAAAAATTCAAATGATTTGTCTTAATTTTCCTTTCTGAGTGGTATCATATCCATGAAAGTCGTAATGCTTGTGTTGTGTCTAAGGATGGCAGTGCCACTTCAATTTAGAGGCGACTTTTATGAGCTACGTACACACAGCCTGTAGCTGTGTCAGTGTTTTGAGAATGCGGCAGTTTGTGGCATAGTTTATCGAATTCACTATGTCTGGATGTTTTTGCTTGACTGGTGTATTAAACCTGGGTTTTGGAATGCATTTAAAATTTCTTGCTATGGTTCGATGAGTGCACAGTATCATAAGTTATGTTTGCTGTCTTTCAAGAGATGGCTCAGTTGCATTTGCTGACAACTGACCAAAGAATTTTTCTAACATTAGTCTCAGAAAAGGCTGACTGTTTTCCACCAACTCAGTTCCCTGCTGAGTGCTGAAGAGTATCAGGTGTACTGTAGACAAAGGTGTGGGAAATAGCAGCCTTGATTCTTAGAAGAGAGAAAAATATAATTCCTAAATCATTGCAATATTTAGATTAAAGGAAGTGGTAGGAGATTGAGGATATTCTTAATGTATTTTTTAAAAGAAATCTAGAAACATACGTTAGATACTCAGCAAATCAAAAATATAACTGTGAAGCCATCAACTGCTTCTCTTGGCTCCCTTGGCTCCCCTCCCTTTCCTGCAGCCCAGCATCTCCCACAATTCTAGATGCCTGGGCTGCTCGCTCTCTCTCTCTTTGCAGCTCACAGAAGCAGATCACCTTTTTGGAGCCACAGGGTCTGGCCACCTCCCCTCTGCTCCTGCTTGCTGTCAGTTTTCTCTGCCTCTGAAGCAGCGAACAGTGGCAGTTTCTTTTACTCCTGTCCTTACTCTTTCTATTTTACTATTCTGTTCTAATCTTTTTTTTCTTCCCAGTTTTTTGGCAGTGCTTCTCCAGGTGTACAGTTTCATCACCAGTGCCAAGAAAAGTTCTCTAGTTGCATCCAGGAATTTATTTTCATGCTTCAGAGCTGTAGGAAGCCTACCATAGCGCTATGCTTCCAACTGCTAGGATTCCTGGTGTCATGCTTAGGGATCACTCCATGGGCACAATCACACATCAGAAGTCTTCAGGCTGTCATACAAAACGTGTGGGACCACTCCCTGGAACACATGAAAGATCAAGTATGGTTTCCAACATAGGTATTCAACTCTTTGCAGTGGTCATCAGCCCATGATAATGTCTGTAAAGCCTTGCTTATCTGCCTTCCAGATCCCTTAGTTCTTGAAAGCAGGTCTGGGGAGCTCACTTGGAAACTCAAACAGCCTAGGATCTCTAGAGCAAGAAGGAACAGGCTCGCAGCATAAATCTCCTCATATAGCTGAAATTGGTCAAGTTAGCTCTGTGAAGGTTCCAGCCCACCCTAAGGGGAAACCACATCCTGATTAAATCAAACAATACAACTGTGATTGCATATTTAAACAGCTAAGGGGGAACAACGAGTTGGGCACTACATGCAGAAGCAGTGGAAATAGTGAGGTGGGTGGGACCATTCCTCCTTTCCCTCAAAGTGATCCACATCAAAGGGGACCTGAACCAAAAGGCAGACTGGCGCAGCAGGCTCAGGGTCAACCATTCTGAGTGGTGCCTGAATCAGGAGTTTTTCTATCTCGTTGTTCAGATGCTTGGCCTCCCTTCAGCCAACCCGTCTGTGAATCATATGAACACAGAGGCCAAAATACTTCACAAGGGAGGCAGATCCCAGATCCCTGGGGAACAGTTGCCTTATTGCAGTTGGCTGCAGGGCCTGCATGTTCTTCAAGTGCATGCATATGTCCATTCCAGTTCAGGTGTATGTGCGCCCTGAGCACATCTGCAGTGTCCCATGATACCCACTCAAGACCATTGTACCTTGCAGTTTGTGGTCCTGTTGCTCCCCCCAAAGCCTTTGTGGCTGCAAGGTATCTTCTAACCCTGCTGGTACCGAGCTCCCCAGAAGGGCAGGGCTCGGCACTGCCAGTGTCCTCAAGCAATAGGAAATCAATGCCAGCACCTCATCCAGCACTGTGTCAGCTGTCCAAGGGGAAATCGTCTCTGACAGTCTGAAGGTCCTCTAGGTGGCCTTCAATGGCACCCAGTGGCACGGCATCCTCTGGTCTCCACAGTGCACTTCTTCCTCCTCATCAAACTCAGACACAGAAGTGTACTCACCCTGCCAAAGCAGCCAACCCTGCTGCTTTCCATGCTATTCCTACTCCATTACAGCACTGAGTTCATCGGGACCTCTGGGTGCCTGGCCACTGTACCTGTGGGGCCCAACCAGCCTGCAGTGTCCCTTTTGGAACCCTTGGGGGTTTCCCCAACCTCAAGGGACGTCTTTGAGATGCTCTTATTTGGTCGTTTCGGACACTAGAGCACCCCCAGTACAGCACAGGGATACCCCGGAACCAGTTTCCTGTAACGAACAAGGCACTGAACTCCAAGAAGCCCTGTAGGCTCCTGCGGACACTGAGATACCAATTGAGGTTCCCCATCAGGCTTTAGCCGCCTCTTCATCCTTGCTGAATAAGGCCTCAGTGGCACCCGGGGTATCTCCACTTCCAGATGACCATAAGGCATATCAGGACCTACTAAAATGGGTAGCCTCAAATCTAGGGGTCCAAGCAGAAGTGGTTAAGGAGGTGACACATGGCCTGCTAGATATTCTGTTGCCAGCGGAGTCGAGAGTGGTCCTGGTGCTGCACGATGCCGTCATGGACCCTATTAAAGCCCTCTAGCATACCCCTGCCTCACTTCCACTGATGGTGAAATGCTCGGAGCATAAATACTTTGTTCCAGCCCAGGTACAAGTTCCTCTTCACACACACCTCTTGCCCTTTGGATCATGGGTGGTTGCGGTGGCCAATGAGGGAGCTCTCCAGCGACAGCCAACCTCTGTGCCCAAGTCAAAGGACCCTAAAAAGCTAAACCTCTTCGAGTGCAGCACTTCAGTGGGCCTGCAACTTTATATAGTAAACCAGCAGCCCCTGCTGGAGTGCTACAACTTCAACATTTGGTACTTCTTGATTAAATTCAAGGATCTTGTCCCCCAGGACTCCAGAAAGGAGTTTTCATCCCTAACTGAGGAAGGGATAACAGTATCTCAGGCCTCCCTGCAAGCAATCCTGGATGCCACTGTCTCTGCAGCTGGATCAATGGCGACTGCAGTGACAATGCATAGGAGTTCCTGGCTGCAATCCTCAGAGCTCCCTCAAGAGGTATAACAGACCATCCAGGACCTCCCATTTGAGGGATCTTCTTAGAGCAGATGGATCTTAAGCTGCATGACCTCCGAGACTCCTAGGTGACTTTGAAATTCCTGGGGCTCTTCATAGCAGCAGGGGCAAAGAAGCAATACAGTCTGCAGCAGCCAAGCCATTACTTTTTTCAGACAGCCAGGCAGGACCAACAGACGTGAAAGAACAGAAGTTTAGGCGCAGGCCCTCTTCCCAGTCATCCTCAACAGGCCCTACTCAGCCTGATGCCAGGCATCCTGGATTGACAAAGCACTCATTTTGACAAGATAATTGAGGTTGATATATCAATCCCTTCTACATTGGATCTAGCTACCCACTTGTTTTCCAATCACCTTTCCTATTTCTTGGATGCCTGGATCCAGATTACTTCAGACTGATGGGTCCTCAACACCACAGAACTGGGTTACGCCTTCCAATTCCTATCCACTCCACCTTGTCTTGCCCTCCCTCTTCAGGGACGCTTCTCACAAGCTCCTGTTGGAACAAGAAGTCCAATCTCTCCTTCGGGTGAGAGATGTGGAGCAAGTGCCCTCCCATCTGGGAGGAAGGGGTTCTAGTCCCACTGCTTCCTAATCCTGAAAATCAAGAGGGATGTGTGTGTGTGTGTGTGATCTCAGACCCATTTTAGACCTGCACAGTCTCAACTAATATCTCAAGAACCTGAAGTTCTGCATGTTCTCCTTGGGCTCCATCATCCCTTTGCTGGATCCCAGGAATTGGTATGCCACTCTCAGTCTAAAGGATGCTTACTTCCACATTTTGAGCTTCCTGGTCACAGACATTTCCTAAGGTTTGTAATGAACCAAAGTCACTAATAGTTTATGGTGCTCCTGTTTGGCTTGTTGGCTGCCACACAGGTTTTCACAAAATATATGCCAGTAGTAGCAGTCTGATTAAGGAAAAGGGGCATCCACATATTTCCATACCTCGATGACTGGCTGATAAAGGTCTGGTTCAGAGCTTGAGTTGAGGCCAACATTTGTCTCATTCAATCAACCTTCAATGCGTTGGGCCTTCTGTTAAATTTTCAGAAGTCCACCCTGATCCCAGTCCAGAAGATAGAGTTCATAGTGTCGGTACTTGACTTGGTGCAAGTGAGAGCTCTGCTTCCAAATGACTGGTTCCTCACTTTTGCATCCCTGATAACAATTTCTCTGAAGTCGTCCGATCTCGACGACATGAAAGTGTCTGAGCCTCCTGGGCTATGTGGTATCGTGCACATACGTAGTGCAATATGCAAGGCTACAACTCAGACCTCCGCAAACCTGGCTAGCCATGGTCGACTCTCCCTCTCACCATCACCTGAACTCAGTTCTCATGGTACTGGCCCATGTCCTAGACTCACTGCAATGGTGGCTGGACAGCCACATGGTATGTGTGGGAGTACCCTTTTCAAGATCTCGCTCATCCGTGTCCCGGGTATGCAAGGCATCAGCCCTCAGTTGGAGAGCCCACTTAGGACCTATGCAAACCCAAGGCCTTTGAATCCAAGAGCTCTCCTTGCACATCAGGTCAGGGAACTCAGGTCTAGCATGCTGGGCATTTTTACTTCACTTGACAGGCAAATCTGTTTCAGTCCTCATAGACAATACGACGGCTACGTTCTACATAAACAGTCGAGACGGTGCGCATTCTTCCCCCCATTCCAGGAAGCAGTCCTACATTTGTTCACTGCTTCCTACTTCCCAGTCAACCAGAATTGTGGGAGATGCTGGGCTGCAGAACAGAAAATTCATAGTGATAATTTTCTTCTAGCATCATCTCTAACAGTTTTACCCACTTGATGACTCATGAGTCCAGGGTCAGGTATTAAGTGGAGTCATTACCAGATGGTGGTCTTCCTGATCTAATATACATATTTTTTCATTATCTCTGGAATATTTGTTAATGATGTTATGCAAGTTTTACAGCTTGGAAATAGCTCATCAGACAGCAAGCAGGAGCAGAAGGGGTGTGGCCGGACCACTAAAATGCTGATCCACCTCTGTGAGCTGCAGAGAGACAGGAAAGCAGCCCAGATGTCCAGCATTATGGGAGATTCTAACAGAAAGGAAATTATCAGTAAGAAATTTTCCATTCTTATAATGGTGGAGGAAATGGCCTGGAAGCCTTTATGAAGACTGTTCTTGCCCTGAGAGTTAGAAGAGTCTCCCTTCATCTAAAAAGATGTTCATGGAGATCTGTGGTCCCTAACCTTAGAAGAAAAGCTTTGGTTGGTTGGTCAGTCAGATTGGTTGGTGCCTGTTGGCTTTTATGGGTTTATTAGAATGTGTGTTTCTGGTTGAACTGGAGGTTCAAGGATAATAGGAATGTAAGTTGAGGCAAGGATATTTAATACATTATTTTCTTAGTGCTTAGTAGGATAGTGGTATTAGCTACAGAAAAGCCTAAGGAAATGATGAATGGCCATTTGGTGTTTTAAATTAGAATTAAAATAGGACAAAAGAACTTGGAGCTGAGTTGTGCAGTTAGAATTTGATGTGTGATGGTTGAAAACTTGGATGTATGGGGAAATGCAGTGGAAGCTCAGCGCTTGCTTAGGGTAGTGTTTCTGAGGGAGGATAGACTGATATTTGCGATGGCGCTTAAATAGCCAAGTTAATAATGGAAGAAATTCTGTTTTTTGTATTTGCTTGTGGAGCACCCAAAGTGTTCCTGGTGCTCTGTAGAACACCAAGGAAGACAATTCTTGCTCCAAGGAACCTAGGGTCTAAGCAATTTGAAATATACCATAATGCATCACTGTAAAATAAGACTTTACATTCCTTAAAAGAAAAAGGAAGCTCCTGCATGAGTTTTCATAGAGCAATTGTCTGAAAGCAGTCTCTGCCAGGTTGGTTGTTATAAAAACACAGTGAAAAAGTTCATTAAAAAGTATTTAAATACAATATATCAGAAAATCTTAGCGCTCTCTCTCTCTCTCTCTCTCTTTTTCGCTCTCAAACTTGAAAATTCAGTGTCTTCACACCCCCACAATGTTCAATTTAGAATAATTCTGTCATCAAACTAGAGAACAAAAATCATCTGCGGGCTGCATTGCATTTGCAAAGAGAGTCTGAAAATCACTGTTATATAACGAAGGGATCTTCATTCCTTTTAACCCTCCAGTAAAAGTGCAACTTAGATCATGGTACTGCTTTTATCTCTAGCTGAGGAGATACATGACTGTAAGAGGACTCAAGTGAAAGACTATGCCTGTGTAGTATGGGATTTATTGATAGTAAATAAGTTATAGAGGTTAAAAGAAACATCTGTTCCATTTTATTATGTATGGGCTCTTATACTGCACTTATTACCGTAGTATCTGAGCACCTTCCAGTAGTGCATTAAACAACCTGATTAATATTTCTCGCATTTTTTTCCTCTCATTCTCTCTCCAGGGGGAGAAATGTGTGCTGAGGAGTGTTTTGTTTTGGAATTAAAAAATATATATATAATACATATGTATTTTGCTCTAAGTTTGCTAGGAAGGCATGGTCAAAGAAATACTACTTGCACTTACAGCAGAAGGTGAAGTTTGTGATGATCCTTAGTTCTTGTTGTGAGTTCATTCCACAGTCTTGGGTTGGTGCCCAAGGAAGCTTTGTCTCCTGCACAGATGAGCTTTACCCTGGGACAGAGAGTTCCATTGTGCCAGGGGAGTGAAATTGTCAATCAGTCTTAATCGAATGTAAGATTGCTGCCGTATATTACTGTTTTGTCTTAAATCTGTATTTTTTTACCCATGTATGAAAATATGGACAAAAATTAACAAGTAAACCTTGACCTTGACATAATACTTCCATTTCTAAAGCATCCTTCATAAGAGGTACTCAGAGTGCCTTAGTCATAAATGAAATTAGCCTCACAACAGCAATGTGTGATAAATATTAACAACCCAATTTTACAGAGGGGGAAACTGGGCAATAGAGAGATTAAGTGACTTGTCTAAAGTGGTGCTGGAAGTCTGAAGCAAAGCTGTGACTTGGCTGGCCATAGGCTCCAGACTCCTGGTTATGTGCTCTGAACCACAAAATCAACCTTTTTTTCCCTCTATGTAGAATCTTAATTGCACTAATACAAGCAAGTCTGTTTTAAATAAAGGCTTGAAACCAATTCAATAAAAGTGCTATTTGGATTATCCTGGACCCTTGGATGAATGAAAAAGTTTGAATAATAACACCTAACTTACGTAATTAAATTGAAAATATTTCAAGTATCTGCAGGAAGTTTTAGTTAGTAAATGTCAAAGACAGAAAATCTGTTCATTACCAGTTTTGGTAACTACCGAGCAACCAATCTCTGGAGCTCCTTCATGTTAGTGGGTGGTGCCACTGTAAAGGGTGAGCTATCGCAGAGAATGTGGAAACCCAAGGAGTAGCAATATTTGTGGCAGAGGTTTCTGTTACCTGGAGAAGCCACGGTATTTGTTGGTAGCTATTGGTCTCCATTTTAGGTCATGTGAAAGAGGGTTTAAAAGTGATTTATTCACTCCTTTGCACAACATCATCTGGTGCCAGGAGTATAGTATTACAAGCAAGGCAGCGCTGGTGCCATGGAAGACTGCCAAAAAATCTGTTAGTTTAATCTACAGCTGGTTTGTTTTGAGTGTTGGTGTTGGTGGCCCCTATTTCCTCTTGGCCAGAGAAAGTAAGGTGGAAAAAGATTTAATATAAAAATACTAAGAACACACACACCTACCAAAAAGAGAGTAGAGAAATCAAGGGATTGTAAAGCTGGTCTCCAGCTTCAGCAGGTCAGAGCAAGACTTAGTTTCTGGTTAGACCTCAGCTCAGAAGTTTGAGCCAGAGTGACTTTTTGCCCTTTTTGCAGGATTGGCTGCTTTATGACTTACTACTGGAACTTTTAAATGCGGATAAATGTACTTTTTAATGGGGCCGGTGATACAGCATGGCCAGAGGGCAGCATGAGAGTGTTAGCAGGGGGCCTTATTCCCTGCCAAGGGAGGAAGGTTTGCTTTAGATTAACTAGAGCACCTGACTTCAGTCATGTGATAAAAACCCCTGCTTCAGTCAGACAGTGTGGGAGTTGAAGGAGGAAGGTTTGATGGGAGCAGAGTGCAGGTTGCAGAAGTTGGAGACGAGAAGAGTTTGATAAGAGAGAAATAGAAAGTTTGGAAGAGTGCTGCGGTGGATTGTGAAGTCCAGAAGAAACCCTAGGTAAGGGGCACCAGGCTTGTGTAGAAGGGAGGCAAGAAGCCCTTCACAAGCTGAAGGGTAGGAGAGGGAAGTAACCCAGGAGAAGGAACTGCTAGTTCAAGTGGTTCACCACAACCCTCAGGGCCCCTGGGTTGGGACCTGGAGTAGAGGGCGGGCCCAGGTCCCTCCCTCTCCACTCCCTTCCTCCAAGGACACTAGTGGAGTAATTAAGAACCGGTTCAGAGGCAAGCAATAGCACCCTGAACCTACCCCAGAGAAGAGAAAGCGCGAGACCCAGCAGAACAGTACCGGCAATTTGCCACAGGCCTTAAACAAAAATTTCACTTTTGATATCTACAGTGGCGTCTTTTGACATCTTCTGCCTTTTTCTTCTCTTCACGGTTTCCATAGGTTTACAGCCCATATCTTCACCATTTCAAATGGAGTGTGACTGCCATTTTTAAATGTGATGGTAGGGCATTTCTCTACCACACTTTACTTTGCTGTCCTTTTATCTTATGTTGTGCTGTTGCTTGCAGCCTGCGTTCCCTTTCCAGTCTCACTTATGGGTCATGACAAGACCAGGATGGGACCAGCAAGGGATTTTAGAGCCTGTAAAAATATTGGGTTAGTCATGAATGTTGTTGCTGTTATCCTGGAAAAATATAACATTGCTAGCAGAATTCCAGTTCAGATTAGAGCTGGTTGGAAAAATTCCAAAGAAATATGTCAAAATTGAGATGGTTTGCAAAATGGTTTGAGTTTTCTGAAGCTTCGACAGAGCCCAGGCAGGATTCTGTTGGAAACTCGGCTGGTTTCCTGCCATCTCATCTGTTTGGCGCCTTGCAGCCTGCAAGGCAGACTGCCTAGAAGTCAGGGATCCTACGGCTTTCTGGGTTTATGGCTCTGGGACATTCCCTTTTTGTGGGGACTTTTGAAACGTTTGGTTTTCATTCCAAATCAGAATGAAACCAAATTTCAACATATCAGAATCATCTGCAAAATGGAATAACGTTTCTTTGCCCAGCTCTGCTTGGCATGTGCATCACATATGCCAGAAACAGGGTGGATTTGATTTAATCATGGATTTCAGGAAGACTCAATTTAATCATGGATTTCTACACAAAAGTGCATTCTTGTTGGTTGTTGAAACTTCAATACATATTCTTCACAACTCAGAGATAGATGTAGGTTTCATTTTTAGAAGGTACACACTATACATTTTTAAAGAGATTTATTTTGAAAACTTTTCAGATTAGTTTTACAGCTATATCAGAAAATCAATGATTGTTTGGTTATTTCATTTACCAAAGGTAGTTGAAGCAGGTATTTATGAAGTCATTGGGAATTGAACTATCTCCAATTCAACAGGTTAATCATTAATATTTGGAGGATTTTCTTGCCATGCTGTATTAGGAGGAGAACATCACCAGACAGACATTTACATAGTTTTATTTAACTATTTCTCACATCTATATAATTATTTATTTATTTAAAAACATTTTTGCTGTTAAACAAGCATGTTATCTCTGGAGATACAAATCCACAATTTGAGAACTCCAAAACTAAGCATCTCTGATGATATCTTCTAGACTGAGCACTGAGTCCTATTGGGTGGATAGGAAGAGTAACCTAAATAATCTATACAGAAGCCCCTGCAGCCCCGTAAGATTGGATCCCTAATCTATGAACTATTAGAACTCATTTACAAAACTTTTCTTAGATGTTACATGAATATATTTTGTCATACTATAGAATTAGAATTTATAATCCCTATTCCATGATAAGATATCTTTGAGCTATAATATATCTTAATTAATATTATCTTTCAGTAGGTTTTTTCCTTAAAAAGCATTTTATAAAAAAAAATCTGATTTAAATAAAAATCCAATCTTTCAAAATTTTTTTAAAAATTGATTTTTTATCCACCCTGGCCAGAAATTTTGATGTTCAAATGATTTAGGGAACAAACATGCCTAGAGCTCCCTGAATTTTTGTATTGGGATGTGTAACTTTTTAATTTCTGTAAGTATTGAATTGTAAGAATCAGTGTTAAATTGGCACTTTTGTACTAGGTATTTTTATGAGGTTATTTAGAGTTATAGCTAAACAGTGAAAGCCTCTTTAATACCAGGTCATAGTTGCCATTACTAGCATTAATTTGCCATAGCAGTTAGGTTTTCTATTTTGTACTTCAAACTGTGGCAGTTCTGAGATGTTGTTGTGACACTGGGCATATTTATAGATCATTCAGACTCGTACGTTATTCCTTCTTGTTTTACAGTGTTCATCTATTCTATGCTTTCATTTGAGTGATGACTAGTAGTTACAGTAGTGATATATAGTAGTTAAAGCATTAGCAAATCACAGTTTTGATAAATGTAGGATTGTTTTGATTTAAATGAATGAGTTGAGTATCAGGAAAGAGTTTTTTGAGATGTTTTTTAAAATTCAGACACAGATATGAACTTTGCCAACTTCTGTTAAAAGAGAAATTTTATATTATTCTTAATTGGAATAAGAAATGGGTCCAACTCATACTCCTCTCCTTGATAAACTGCTTCCGAAACTCACTTCTTGAAGATCTCAAACTTTAAGTTCAAAATACTTTTTAAATATTGTTTATCGTTTTAAAATTTGTTTTCCATTCAGTCCCTTTCATAGGTTTAAAATTACATTTATTTAAATGCTGTTTTTTGTCATTTGGCAAACTGTATATATCTGTTTTAAAACCTGCAGTTTCATGTGGACTACCCCTCAACACAACTTGCACTTTCTTGGTGTAGTTGCAATCATCAGTTACATTATCTCAGCTTTAGGAAAAACCTGTGTTTGATTAGTTTGTGCTCCTTCTGCTGGTTGGTCTTGAAAGTAGAAGTATTAACACAGGGTCACTCATAAATACAGTAGTGGCATATTTGCAGACAGAGGTGGATTTAAAATCAAATTGTACTTGGGAACAGTTGTTGTGGGTTCCTTGTGTCTTCATAATTGCATTTGATGCTTAGCCATCAGGATGATAGGCATCTTTTAACAACACCTTAACGTGTTGTTTCCCATCCTGGAGACATGCCAGTCTAGTTCAGAAAGGACATGAGCAGAAGAGGGTGAGGGACAGTGAGGAGTGGGGACCTGCATGGCCCTGTATCTAATCTGTTGTGGCAAACGTTTTGCTTTACATATAGCAGTAGGTAGATCCTTGAAAATTGCCTTCTCATCCTGCAGCAAAGCAGTGCCCAATACAGCTAGGCACAGGAGCAGCTAATATGTATGCTCTACAGGGTCGGGAAACAGTTCATCAGCTCAAATTTTGTGTGTGCTCTCACAGCATGCAACTCAGCTGTAACAACATGTGTCCCTGGCCATATTACACAAGGGAGCAAAAGTGTGTGTCACTGACCATATTATACAAGGGAGCAAAAGCAAGAAAATGCTCAAATTTAATACAAATATGAGAAGAGACAAAATCAGATGGAGGAAAAATGAGAGAAACAAAGTGAGGGAAGATACTGTACAGAAAAAAAAATAGATCAGTTAACTGTGCCAGGGTATGGCTTGAGGAAATATAGGGAGGGGGCTCCGACCTCCCAGTCTGTTGTAAGTAGGGAGGCCAGCAACAGAGAGAGAAAACTGCCATCTTTGGCAGACCTGATCAATGTTTTAAGATGGGTTTAATTTTGGATCTTAAGTATCCATTTAATTTGTTTATATTTACTTTCTTGAGTAAATCCTTTTAATCAGAAATGTCTAGTATAGTGGGGGGAGGGGATGTTGAGGGAACTTGGCACATTTTATGGTGTCTGAAATGAGATAAATAAACATTATGAATCCATAACAGAGTAATTGAAGACCTTGAGAGGGTTTTATTATATGGTTTGTGCCTGATGTCTGCCCGGTTCTGAACTTCCCTTGTATCTTATTCCCTGTAATTGTAAAGAAAATTGAGGCAGACAAGACTGCAAAGTTAGGATGGAAAAAAGTGATGCTGTTACCCTACAGTAATTATTTTAGACAGATATATTAAGAGTCTGCTTTAATAAATGTTGAAGCTGATATTTAGTCTCCAGTAATACAAGTTCTACAGGCTTCAACGATAAATAAATTTAGTGAAAAATAAATAAAGGTCGTAATGTGGACCATTTTGAAAATCTGTTTTCTGTTTTTCCTGGCAAATTTTTGTTTCTTTGTGAAAGAAGTGATGAGATTCTTGCAAGTAGAATATCTTTTCCAATGGAACACTCAAGATAAACTGTTCTTTAGAGGAGAGTAACACTTATCTGTAAGATGCTTAAATATCAAAAATTTAGTTAACTGGCAAATAATTTTATTGAAACCCTATGTACCATAACTGATTCTGTTTCAATAGTTCAGAAGACAGAGTAGGAATATGAATTTCTGGGGCTGCCCCTAGCCCTTGAATTAGTGAGCCTCCTGAAAGGGCTTGCAAATGACAATCAGAATGCAAGGTGGGTGAGGTAATATGTTTTATTAGATCAGCTGTTGTTGGTGAGAGGCACAAGTTTTTCAGCTACACAGAGCTCTTCTTCAGGTCTGGGAAAGGTACTAAGAATGTCACAACTAAATATAAGTTTGAGCAGATAGCACATGTTCTAAGGGACCATTCAAGAGGAAGTAGTTCATTAATACCCCCGTATTTATAGGACAAAAAAGGGGGTTAGTGGATTACAGATTGTAGTAAGCCATAATATTAATTATAATATTCATTGAATAATTATTAGTAGACACTGAATTATGGCTTATTACAACAATCTGTAATGCACTAGCCCCCCTTTTCCTCCTGTGACTTACTGGGGCGTTAATTGGCCTCTTAACAGTGAATGGTCCATTAGAATATGTAACTGCTTATGTTAAACTGTTTGTTCTATCTTAGTACTCTCTTAGTACTTTTCCTCAAACCTGAAGAAGAGCCCTGTGTAACTCAAAAGCTTGTCTCTCTCATTAGCAGCAGTTGGTCCAGTAAAAGATCCTACCTCACCCATCTCGTCTCTCTAGTATCCTGGGACCAATATGGCTACAGGAACACTGCATGCAAATGAAAATTGCAGTTTAAAGGTAAATCTCTTCGGCCAAAACTGCAAAAGTCATACGTTTTCATTTTATTAGAGGAGACTATTTTTGTTAACATTACTTATTACATTATAGTAAACGAAAAGACAAATTGTGGCCACCTAACCATAAGGTTGTATGTTGTGTTATGGTGGCAAAATTCTGTCATGAATGTGAGGGATGTCACATGCAGTGTTGTTGTAGCCATGTTGGTCCCAAGATATTAGAGAGACAAGATGAGTGAGGGTGGATGGTGTTTTATTGGACCAACTGCTGTTAGTGAGAGTGACAAGCTTTTGAGCTATACAGAGCGCTTCTTCAGGTCACTGATCAGGCTTTTGCTGGCTGGAGCCCAGGCTCTAGGATCCTGGAGGTGGGAGGTTTCCAGAGCTTGGGTTGCACCTGGAATCAGAATGTTTACACCTCAGTTAAACAGCTCCTCAGCCCAAGCAATGCGAGCCCAACTCATCTGGCACAGGCCAGCTGCGGGTGTCTAATTGCATTGTAGACATAACCTCTCTCACCCACAGAAGTTAGTCCAGTAAAAGATATTACCTCACGCTCCTCGTCTCTAGAGATGTCATATGTAAGTTAGACCCTTTCATTACACAGATTGCACCCATATTGCTGCAGTCTGGTTCATGTCTCACATTGCCTGGTCAAATGTCTCTGTTTATATTTAGAGGGTGTAAGATGAGTAAGGTAAAACTCTTTTGACTGCTGCTGACCCCATATTCAAATTTAATGTTGTATTTGATGAGCTAAGTGATTGGCTATTAATTAGTTCTATTTGCAGAAACAGGCAAACACTCATTAGGTTCAGTGAAAGTGTCAAGTGAAACAGCTGAGTTACTCCTTTTGCAGTTCCCAAAAGGTGCTGCATTTAAATTTAAGCTCGCTGGATTGTAATCAGATCTGTTTGTTCAGCAGCAGTAAGAAAAGCCATGAGTAGCCTGTGGCAGAGGTCATCAAAGTAGATCTTCAGAGAAAAATGTTAAAGGAATATTTAGTTACCTATACTTAGTTATCTTAGTTGCTAATAATGTCGTAGATGTTTAGTTCTCAACCTGTTCCATACCATGATCCTGTGTTACTACAGAAAACAGTTTCAAGATCATCCTCCTATCTAACCATAAAGAGAAGGTGGTTGCAGCTGCCTTGGATCTGTTCACAACCCCCAGGTTGAGTACCTATGTAGTACATTTTTAAAGGTGAAACTATTTTAAAAATACATTTTTACCGGTAATGAAGCTCCTGTTGGTTTTTTTCTTTGTTTGGACTTGAAAAAACAATGGAGTTAGTTTGACTTTCAGGATCTTAGTAAGTCTGGCTGGAAAACAGAAATTCTGCTTTGTCAAAGAATTTGAGGTTTAGATATTTAGATTTGTTCTGCACTGGGATGAAAGTGAGACCTTTTGAATTTTTTTGTGCAAAAAGAGTGACCTACCCTAAAACAGCCAGTAGTCCAATGGTTGGGAGTGACCCAAGTTCAAGTCCCTTGCTCTGAATCAGGCAGAGCAGGGACTTGAAGCTGACTTTTCCATAACCCAGGTAAGTGCCCAAACCACTGAGCTATTGGCTATTCTGCTCGCATCCCTCTCTCCAACTTCTATCCTGGACCTGAGAAACCCTCCTGGCAAAAGTTTTGTCAGAACTCATATGCTTTTGTGAAAAGTTTTGGTTTCAACCAAGTGGCATTTTCCCACCAAAAAAAAAAAATCTGAAAATTTCTCAACCAGCATTAGCTCTTAGTGTTGCAGGGTTGGCATATAAAATACTGCATGAAAATGTCTAGTTGTTTAAAAACTAATTTCTTTGGGACTTTTGTTAAGTACTGAAACTTTAATTTTTTGGTTGCAAGCTTTATAGAAGATTGATTTTTTACAAAAAAAAAATATTTTTTTTAGCCAAATTCTAATTGACTGTGTAACTGTTGAGCTGCTGGCCTTGGCTGCCTAGCCCAGGAGTCAGCTCAGAGTTTTTGGATCTGGCCCTCTTTCCCAGGGCTTCATTTATTGGTGGCACTGACAATCTTCAGCAACACTCCCAAAATAAATAGTGCAACATAAATGCAGCAGCTAAACCAGGTCCTTTCCCCAGACGCAGGGGCTTCCTTCCTAGAAGTCTCCCTGTGCCTGGCAGCTCTTCCATTTGCCTGGGAGTCTCCCCGCTCCAGGGCCTGCCACAGGAGCCAACTTCCTTCCTGTAGCTCTCCTTCCTCAGCTAAGCTCTTTCAGCGTTCATAGGAGTCAGGCGCTGATCAGGCAATCACCTGACCCCTTGAAAACCATAAGGCCCCAACCAGTTCTTAACAGGGCACTGCTGCAGAACCAGGCTGGCTGACTGTCCTCAAGTCTTGTAGCCCTTAAAAGGACGGACATGCTTGTTTTTACAGTACAGTTAAACTAAGTAAACTTTTTTTATGAGCACAATAGGAGCAGCTGAACATGATTATATTTAAAATAACATAGTATATGTTTGACACAGTCGTTTTATTACAGTTCTTCGAGTGCTTGCTCATATCCATTCCAGTAGGTGTGCGCGCGCCGCGTGCACGTTCGTCGGAGACTTTTACCCTAGCAACACTCGGTGGGCCGGCAGGGCGCCCCCTGGAGTGG
>NC_133772.1:122342265-122372533 GCF_003597395.2 Chelonoidis abingdonii | reverse complement strand
GAGTTCCGGATTCGACATGGCGAGCCGCGCACATCGATCCCGCGCGGTGAAGACGGGTGAGTAAATCGATTTTAGATATTCGATTTCAGCTACGCTATTCTCGTAGCTGAAATTGCGTATCTAAAATCGATTTTTGCGCGTAGTCTAGACGGGGCCTTAGTTTGCTGCTGCCTTTCCAGGCTTTATTTTTGTAATGGAAGACATGGAAGCAGCAGCAAATTAAGAAAGCCAGTACCATGCGACCAGCCTGTCCACTCTCCGCACTGCTATCAAATGTTCCACGGACCACACTTTGGGAATTATTGCAATACACTCATTTAATAAGCCCAAAGAAATGGACAGAAAAATACTCCACTTTACACATCAGTAAATGAACGTGTGACAATTTTTTAAAAGGTGAATTATTTAACAAGCATCAAAAAAATGCCTGATCTCTCATAAGTTTTTCATTGCTAATATTCGGAATTTTTTGTCCAAACTACTATAAAAGTGCATCTTTGTAAGTGTGTTCCTATGCACAACACACAAACTTTCAATAGATGTGCAAGGGAATACTGACAAATGTTCAAGCTGACTTATATAGTAATTGTTCCCATAGAGTAATTTTTGTAAAAACTAAGCTAAATATTCTACTTACATTTAGGCTGAAATATCTCCATCTGCCAGACATGTTAAAAAAAATTAAAAGTTTTACACTGAATTTATGCTACCCAGGAATTTCCACAGAAGGTGTCTACACTTAAAATGATACTGCCAATCTGATTTTATTAAAACAACTTATTTCAACAAATTCAGTTTCTAATAGTGCAACCATCAAATATTCTGTCTTAGATATTTTTTAAAAATGTCTTCTAAAAAATAAAGACTATTCCTGTTTCCTTTCTGGTATTTATAAAATACCTTTCTAGCAAGGGAGGGTAACACAGCAAAAAAGACAATGGTTCAGAGAAGAGCCAAGAGACTGATTAACAGATTAGAAAACTGTTAATTGAGCTCTTTGAGTCTATTTAGCTTAACAGAAGGTTAAGGGGTAAACTTTACCACAGTTTATAAGTATCTATACAGGAAAGAAATATTTAATAATGGGCTCAGCAGTCCAGCAGAGAAAGGTATAACACCACCCAATGTCTGAAAGATCAAGCTAGAGAAATTCAAAGTGGAAATAAGGCTTACATTTTTAACAATGAGAGTAATTAACCAGTGAAACAATTTACCAAGGGCCATGGTAGAGTCTCCATTACTGACAATTATTAATCAAGACTGGATGTTACTCTAAAACATACACTCTAGGAACTATTTTGGGGAGGTTCTATGGCTTGTGTTATACAGGAGGTAAAACTAGATTAAATGATCATAATGTTCCCTTTTGGCACTGGAATTTGTGAATAAAGGCACAACCCCTCTTTTTTTGTTCCTCTGTACATCATCTTTAAGAAAAGACAGTTACTCACCTTTGTAACTGTTGTTCTTCGAGATGTGTTGCTCATATCCATTCCACACCTGCCCTCCTTCCCCTCTGTCGGAGTAGCCGGCAAGAAGGAACTGAGGAGTGGTCGGGCCGGCAGGGCTATATATCAGGCGCCATGACGGCGCCACTCCAGGGGGCGCCCTGCCGGCCCACCGAGTGTTGCTAGGGTAAAAGTCTCCGAACGTGCACGCGGCGCGCGCACACCTACTGGAATGGATATGAGCAACACATCTCGAAGAACAACAGTTACAAAGGTGAGTAACTGTCTTTTCTTAAAGATGATGTACAGAGGAACAAAAAAAGAGGGGTTGTGCCTTTATTCACAAATTCCAGTGCCAAAAGGGAACATTATGATCATTTAATCTAGTTTTACCTCCTGTATAACACAAGCCATAGAACCTCCCCAAAATAGTTCCTAGAGTGTATGTTTTAGAGTAACATCCAGTCTTGATTAATAATTGTCAGTAATGGAGACTCTACCATGGCCCTTGGTAAATTGTTTCACTGGTTAATTACTCTCATTGTTAAAAATGTAAGCCTTATTTCCACTTTGAATTTCTCTAGCTTGATCTTTCAGACATTGGGTGGTGTTATACCTTTCTCTGCTGGACTGCTGAGCCCATTATTAAATATTTCTTTCCTGTATAGATACTTATAAACTGTGGTAAAGTTTACCCCTTAACCTTCTGTTAAGCTAAATAGACTCAAAGAGCTCAATTAACAGTTTTCTAATCTGTTAATCAGTCTCTTGGCTCTTCTCTGAACCATTGTCTTTTTTGCTGTGTTACCCTCCCTTGCTAGAAAGGTATTTTATAAATACCAGAAAGGAAACAGGAATAGTCTTTATTTTTTAGAAGACATTTTTAAAAAATATCTAAGACAGAATATTTGATGGTTGCACTATTAGAAACTGAATTTGTTGAAATAAGTTGTTTTAATAAAATCAGATTGGCAGTATCATTTTAAGTGTAGACACCTTCTGTGGAAATTCCTGGGTAGCATAAATTCAGTGTAAAACTTTTAATTTTTTTTAACATGTCTGGCAGATGGAGATATTTCAGCCTAAATGTAAGTAGAATATTTAGCTTAGTTTTTACAAAAATTACTCTATGGGAACAATTACTATATAAGTCAGCTTGAACATTTGTCAGTATTCCCTTGCACATCTATTGAAAGTTTGTGTGTTGTGCATAGGAACACACTTACAAAGATGCACTTTTATAGTAGTTTGGACAAAAAATTCCGAATATTAGCAATGAAAAACTTATGAGAGATCAGGCATTTTTTTGATGCTTGTTAAATAATTCACCTTTTAAAAAATTGTCACACGTTCATTTACTGATGTGTAAAGTGGAGTATTTTTCTGTCCATTTCTTTGGGCTTATTAAATGAGTGTATTGCAATAATTCCCAAAGTGTGGTCCGTGGAACATTTGATAGCAGTGCGGAGAGTGGACAGGCTGGTCGCATGGTACTGGCTTTCTTAATTTGCTGCTGCTTCCATGTCTTCCATTACAAAAATAAAGCCTGGAAAGGCAGCAGCAAACTAAGGCCCCGTCTAGACTACGCGCAAAAATCGATTTTAGATACGCAATTTCAGCTACGAGAATAGCGTAGCTGAAATCGAATATCTAAAATCGATTTACTCACCCGTCTTCACCGCACGGGATCGATGTGCGCGGCTCGCCATGTCGAATCCGGAACTCCGTTTGTTTTGGTGGAGTTCCGGAATCGATCTAAGCACGCTCTGGGTTCGATATATCGCGTCTAGACCAGACGCGATATATCGAACCCCGAGCAATCGATTTTAACGCGCCAAAACGGCGCGTCGTGTAGACGTAGCCTAAGAGGAGAAACCAGTTTTGCTGACTCTGCTTGTGGCTACTGCTACATTGCAGGAAAAGAGGAAATGGAAGCTGCTGTCAGAAGCTAGAGCTGCCACTCATGTGCAGAGAGGAAGTTCCAGAGGAGAAGAGCAGGAGGTGGCAGGGCAGTATGTTTAGAGGAATAGAACGAAGTTACTGGACAGTATATCTGGCTACAAAAAACGGTGGCAGGGAAGCACATGCAGAGGGAGCAGATGAAGTGGGCTAGGCATCAGAGACTGATAGTGTATAATTAAAAACATGCTGAACTGGCCAAGATTAAAGTATATACCACCATCTACACTAGTTGTAAAATGTGCATATTGGAAGGCGTTAGCCTAGTAACTTCTAATGGATTTTTAAATTCTAGTATCTAGAAAACCTGTGTTAGCAATAGCTGAAAACTGTTTTTGGTTGAAGGATTTTTATTTTACCGACTTGGATTGTTTAGCTAACAAACTGCAGTAGAAAGTGAGGGTTATGTACTGATTAGAGCAGAGGTTCTCAAACGGGGAGTTGGAACCCCTGAGGGGGTCACAGGGTTATTACATAAGTGTTGTGAGCTGTTAGCCTCCACCTCAAACCCCGCTTTGCCTCCAGCATTTATAATGGTGTTAAATATATTAAAAAGTGTGTTTTTTTTTTTAATTTGTAAGGGTGTGGTCACACTCAGAGGCTTGCTGTGTGAAAGGATTCATCAGTACAAAAGTTTGAGAACCACTGGATTAGAGTATTGCACTGAGAGATTAGAGTCCTGGACGTGTTCTCTGTCTCTGAACAGATGTACTCTATAGTCTTGAATAAGTTACTTTATTCAGTTTCCTCCTCTATAACCTAAGTGTAATGATACGTGCCTCACAAGAGTGTTGGCTTAATATATGTTTGTAAAGCATTTTGAGCTCCTTATCTAAAAGGACATGCAAAGAATAACATAATATGTAGATTCATATTAAGTCAATACGTTTGACTAAGCATATTTTGGTAGGTATGGATATAACGCTCTGGTCTGTGTGTGTTATTAGTCCCCTTTGATGTTTGACCCATAGAGGATGCGTGTCTGTTACAGTCTCCAGCTCGGCATGGTAGCTCAATCTGTAGAAACATGAACATTTTGTTGTAGAGGTCTTCAGTTCAATCCCAATGTGCTGACCAAGATGGCAGTTGTCAGATTGGCATTAATAAAATATCAAAAGGCAACCCTTGGCTATGGAGCAATATTTTTCCATGTATGCAGCTTTTTAAAAATGGTATTGATGGTGTAAGTGAGGCATCTAATTGCACTAAAAAGGATGCTATTAGATAGTTGTTCATATAATGTAACAATGCCCATCTCTGGATACTGCAGGATCTAATCACTTCATCTAATCTGAATGATGTGGCTAGGGAATTAATAGAAACCCTGTACTCTTATATGATGTAAATAGATGGTGGTAGCATTATTCAGCTCTAAACATGGCCCGAATAATACTTTAAAAATGCAGCATAGCATTTAGATCTGTTATATCATGAAAATAATTATAATGGATATTATTTGTCTAGCAAATGGTATCTGATTGTAGCAGGCGGTATTTAGTTTTTCTCTCACATGTGGTGAGAGTTAGATATTAAAAAAAGCTTAATAAATCTCTCATGTACCTGGCATTGAGTACCAGATAACTGTTAAAATCCATTGTAGATCTGATATTCTTTGTGGAACAAGGCTTCTGTTTGCCTCTGGCAGCTTTTATATTTCTTAAAAGGAGAGATTCTGCAGTGTGCCTGTGAGGTGCAGTACAGAACTCCTAGCCACGGTGGAGGGAAGGGTTAAGGTGGCTTTAAACCACCTTTTCACCCTTCTCATCCTGCACTGCTCTGCAGGCCCTGTCATAATTTTAACAGTCCTGGGGTATGCCTGGTAGATCAGCCCAGGGAAACTGCCCTATGGACCATGGCACTGACTAGAATCTCCACACTGAGGTTGCTGCCCTCAATGCCATGCCTTGTGAAAGGGTACTTGAAAAGTTATTATGGTTGTCTTCCTCTGTTCCTATGCTGAGGGAATCCTTCCCAGCCAGATCTGGGGTTTTTAGGGTCCCTTTATGTCTATCCTGCCCTCATACCCTATTTAAAGGAGTCAGAGCAGGGCTAAGGATCTTTCCCAGACTGTGTTATGCTACATAAGCTGTTATATTGATTTTCAATATGTTGTTTCTGAAGATGCTTAATTCAGTCCTGTATATCATTAACAATATATTTCAATACATGGAACTATATAGTGAGACTAATAAAATTATTTAACAAGTTACTTGTTGCTCCACTGTATGTGTGTGTGTGTGTTGTTGGTATCTGTCCTTCTAATACCTACCCATCAATGAACACTACTTTCTGTAGGATGGAATGTCATGATCAGATGTGTTCCAACATGTTACTGGCTGCACACTATGATTACAGCTTCCAGAGCACATCCGCCCACATTTGTGATTAAAAAGCAAAGGGAGAAACATGTTGAACTACATTACAACTTCCTAAACTCTCTTCTTCAAAATACTTTGCCACTTTCTTGTAACACATGCTCCTGCCTTGCTCAGACATTTAAATCAAGGAACCATTAGCTTGAGCATTTCAGCTTACCTTGGCTACTGTGGTGGCTTCTGGGCAGAAGATATATCTGTTGAATAATTTAAACACTGGAAAAAGATGCTTTTGCACTAGGCTGTCATGATACATCATATATTTGCAAAAATACTGCAGCTTGCTTCCGCTGAATTAGTTACTGCAGTAGATGCTACAGTATACTTATAAAAGGGTGATGTGTCCTTGGGTTGGAGAGCTTGGGGCTACTGCAGCCCTGATTACAAGATGAGCCCACTTGAGAGGAAGCAAGAGGTTCATGTATAAAAGGCAGCAGGAAGCTGCAAGGTGTGCAATAGAGAGAAGTAGCTAGGACTGCCAGAGGCACGAGTCCTGGCAATAATCAAAGGGAACCCCAGAAAACAGGAGGCTATGGAGCTGGAACTGAGGGAAGTCATTTGTTTGTTTTAAGATTTTTGAGTTGTTTTGTGGCAAACTCTATTGCCAGCTGGGTGAAGATTCAACTAAAGGATTTTGGTCTGAAAAGGGGACTGGAAACTGAATTCTTGAAGGGGAAATAGAGGCAGGATGGTAGTCATGGTGCTATACCAGATTGTCAGTGGGATCTCTGAACCCTCTGCTACCAAGGAGAGAAATAGTCCTAGAAGGAGCAACCCAAAAAAAGGGGAGATGGAAGAGTTTGTACTCCTATTAGCAAAGCAGCAATAGAAAACTCAGTTTCTCCTCCTGCACCTGTACAGAACCAACAGAAATAGCAGGAAGTACAGTTTGCCTTCCAACAACAGTGGCAGGAGATGCAGTGGCTCTGGCTGGGGATGCGGGCCCTGGGGTGGGGCCGGGGATGAGGGATGTGGGAGGGGCTCTGGGCTAGGGCAGAGGGGTAGGGTGTTGGGGGGTGCTGGCACTGGGGTGGCGTTGGGGATGAGAGGTTTGGGATGCAGGCTGCAGCAGGGAGAGAGGATTCCCCCTTAACCCACTCTCGCCATGGAAGCCTGGTCCTGGGGGAAGAGTCACTTCTCCTGGGACATCTCATAGGCTGAGCCTGAGGGAGGAGGCACCTCTCCTCGGCCGCAGCAGCTCCGGAGCTGGGGCTAGAGGAGGAGGTTCCTCTCCCCAGCCGCCGCGGCAGCTCTGGGGCCGGGGGAGGAGGTGCCTCTCCCCTCCTGCATGGCCTTTGATAGCCTACTGCATGGCCGCGCAGGTTAGAGGGAACTTAGGTCTGGGGGATGATGTGGAAGGTTCTCTGCACTTTTTAGTGGGTTGCTGGTTGAGGGAGAATCCATCTAGGCTGCCAGACCACCCTTTTTTAATAGGGGCATCCCAAGTGTCTTATAGAGCCGTGAGTGATATCCTGTCAAGCTCATACCCTGATCTAAAAACAGCCATCTTAGATCGGCTTGGGTTACCAACTGAAGTTGTGGATAGAGCTGTTTCTGCAAGAGGCCCAGCCCCATGCAGTAATCCAGACACTATGGGATGTAACTGGTCAATGGCTGAGCTTGGAAATGAATTTGTTAGTGGGAATAACGGACTTAATTGTCTTAGAGCAGCTCCTGCGTGTTCTGCATAGGGGGACACAATCCTGGGTAAAAAAGATTTCAACCCTGAATATAGTGGTGGAAATGGTAGAGAATGCAGAGGCCTATTTGGAGGCAGAGGGACTGGAGCACATAGGCATGCTGAGTCTAGCCCAGCATTCTGATATGATATTGACAGAAAGCCAGCACCCAGGATACCCCAAGGGTAGAGAAGTCAACAAAGGAAAGGAGGAGGGCTAACCTTGACCATCATGCCATAAAAGAACAGCTACTAATCCCTTATTGTCACTAAGCAGCAAAGTTTCAGAGGGGTGATGATAGAGTTACCAGTGATGTGCTGCTGCTGTAGGCAAGTGGGACACATCCAGGAAAAAATTGCCCCCTCATGGACTGTGACTTTGTGGGCTGCTGTTTTAGTCAGGCAACGTAGTTGAGGTCCCCTCCAAAAAAGCTATTTGTGCTAAGGGGAGGGACAAGACCTCCAGAGGTTTGTTTTCAGTGTGGGAGAAGAGGGCATAAGCAGAAGACTTGCCCTCATATGGATTGATACGAGGGGCGAGGGGGTAGGGGGAAAGGGACGGGATGACCACAATTTGAGGACAGTAAGGAAGAACAGTTTTCACCAGGACTGGGAATTAGCATCTCAGGCAGTCCAGAGAGGGACAACATAGTACACAATTTGCCAGCAGGGATTGGTGAACTCTCCATACTGGGAGGAGGACCACTAGAGAAGGAGGTTCTGACCCACTCTGTAGAGCAGGGAGAAGCTTCAGGCCTCGTATCTGAAATGGTGAAACAAAGGAAGCTGAGGATGGACGAACCTCGGAGCTGCATTTGTTCCAGATAGAAAGGAATCTTGGGGGAAAGGTGCTGGTCTGGGATGTAGGGGAAATTCAGGTAGGAGGAAGTAGGAACGCAGACCTTGTCATAGCACATAGGTGGTAACTGTCGGACTATACCCTTCTGAGAGGTGGTAGGCACCCAAATGATGACCCGTGGGATAAGAAGGGAAACAGGGTAGCCCAAGCTCCTCCACAGGTACACGGTAGCAGTTAATTAATAAACACCAGGTAGCCTTTGAGGAGCAAGATCTCCAGCATGTCATGGTTAGTGAACTCAGGATGGTGGAGAGCTGGAAACTGTACAGACCTGGACATGACACGACTGGTGACATAAGGAAAAGTGGGGGAAATAGAGAGGGGGAAATTTTTTCAGGTAGAGCCTGCCCTGGGGAGTGCAGCATGGTTCTGGGGGTCGTGGGGTGAGGGTGTGTAACAGGGTGGCTTGCCCTGATGTGCCTGAGGCTTAGCCAGTCCTGGTTACAAGATGACCCCACGTGAGAGGAATCAGGTGAGTCATATAAAAGGCAACAGAGTGTGGAGTTGAGAGATGTAGCTGGAGACTGCTGGAAGCATGAATCCTGGCAGTAAGAAAAGAGAAGCCCAGGAAACCAGAATCTGTGGGGGAGCTGGAACCCAGGGCAATCTTTGTGTTTGTTTTGAGACTTCTGAGTTGTTTTTGTGACAAACTCTGGTGCCATCTTGGTGAAGAGTGAATTTTGGGCTGAGAAGGCAACTAGAAACTGAATGAGTACTTAAAGGGGCCATGGTAAATGGGAATAGGTATAGGTGGTGGTCTCGATGCTATATACTGTTCAAGACCACTGCACCTTAGTCGTTTTTGTTGTTCTCCTCCTCTAACGTTGCCAGAGGCTAGCTTAGCATGGGTCCCAAACAGAACTATTGTTTTAACCTAAATGTCCCTTTTAAAACTGTGTTTTATTTTCAGGTCTTTGTCTAGAGAAGTTGCCAATTTCCTCGTCAACTAGTAACCTCCACACGGACCGTGAACAAGAAATCATTACGTGCTACGAGAAAGCTGGAGATATTGCCCTCCTGTACCTTCAGGAGATAGAAAGGGTAAGATGGGATAATTTGACCAGTTGAAACAACTGATCTTATTTATTACACAACAGCTTGCAGTCATCCTTAGAACAGCAGCACCTATAGTGTTTCCAAATGAAACATTCTGCGGACTGAGAGAGACTAGATTACATGGTTTAGCTTTCATTGATGTGATCAGATAACTTGATATTTAACCACAACGGAATGTTCCAAGCTCTGTTTTCTCATAGACATGATGATGAAAAAGATACACAGAAAACCTTGTAGTGCCCATGATCCTACACATGGGTTTATTTAATTTAAAAAAAACAACAAAAATGAAATAAACCCATGGCTGTAAATATCAGAAGTGAAATCCTGGCTCAATGAAGGTCAGTAGCAGAATTTCCATTGACTTTGATGGAGCCAGAATTTCACCACAGTTCATTTCCCTTCCAATCCATAAAGTATACTGGTGGAAAAGAACCTAAAATAGTGTTGCACCTATCAGCAAGATGCATGTCATGCCCGTGAGAACAGCCAGAATAACATTTGAAGAATATATATTAATTTCATTTTGTAGACATAAGTCAGAGACAATAAAGACATACCTGTAACTTCTACTTTTCATCAATAATGTAGGACTGAAAAATTCTTCAAGCAAAATGAGGAACAAGTGAAAAAGCGTAAGGTTATTAAGGGCATGTCTACGCTTACAGTGCTGCGGAAGTGCAGCTGTACTGATGCAGTTGCACCGCTGCAGTGTGTCTGGTGAAGACACTCCATGCTGATGGGAGAGGGCTCTCCTGTCTGTATAATAAAACAGCTTCTGCCATTCGTGGAGGTAATATTGGCTGGAGAAGTTCTCCCACCAACTTAGCATTGTGCACATGAGCACTTATGTCGCTATAACTTATTTCACTCCGGGGAGGTGGTTTATTCACACCCCTGAGTGACATAAGTTATGCCACCATAGGCTGTAGCGTAGTTATGTAATTCGTTAACCAATGATAAATTAAGAGCGAACTGTGTTTCTGGTATATTGCAGGCTGTAGTGTATCAGAAGTGATACACTACACTCACAGTGCTGAGATGTAATCAAAAAAAAACTTGGGTCATTGCTAAAAATCTGTGATCTCACTATTAAGTTAAATCATAATTTATTTGCAATAATTGCTGACATTTTCCTAATGTATTTTGATTTGATTTCAATAAATTAGGGTAATTTGTTAAACAATTGTAATTCTGTTTAAATAGCAGATTTCTTTTGTAATGTAGTTCTACCAGTCCTTGAACTTGAGTGCAGGTTATCGCTTTTAGTGAAGGAAAAATTAAACAGCTGGTGGAAATATTAAGAGTTAAGGTAAATTCATGTGTGTTTGACAGCAGAACATTTTGAGTAAATGTAATAGGCTTATATAGATACAGGACTGTTTAATTATAAGTGCATGTTCTTCAAGCATTGCCTGCATGGATCCCACAGTTTGTGATGCACATAGCTGAACCACTCAGTAATAGTGTCCATAATATAAGTAAATTTAAAATCCTTGTGTGTGAGGGAATACCAAAGAAGCCAACTACAGTAAAGGTAACTTCAGAAAGGGGAACTACACAAAAATGAGGAAGTGAGTTAAATGGAAATTTAAAAGGAACAGTCACAAAAGTAAAATGTTTCCAAGTTGTATGGAAACCTTTTAAAAACACCATAGTAGAGGCTCATATTAAATGTATACCCCAAATTAAAAAGCCTAGTAAGAGGATCAAAAAAGTGCAACCATAACTAAACAGCAAAGTAAAAGAAGCAGTTAGAGGCCAAAGGCATCCTTTAAAAATTGGAAGTCAGATCCTACTGAGGAAAATAGAGAGGAGCATAAACTCTGGCAAGTCAAATGTAAAAGTATAATTGGGCAGGCTGAAAAAGAATTTGAAGGGCAAGTAGCAAAAGAATCAAAAACAGACAGCAAAACAATGTAAGTACATCAGAAGCAGGAAGCCTATCAAACAGTCAGTGGGTTCACTGGACAGTCAAGGTGCTACCGGAGCTATTGCGGAGAAGCTAAACAAATTATTTGCATTGGTCTTCACTGCAGAGGATGAGAGGGAGATTCTCACACCTGAGCCATTCTTTTTAGGTGGCAAATCTGACAAACTGTCCCAGATTTAGGTTTCATTAGAGGAGGATTTGGAACAAATTGGAAAATTAATCAATAATAAGTTACCAGGACCAGATGGTGTTCACCCAAGAGTTCTGAATGAATTCAAATATGAAATTGCAGAGCTACTAATTGATATGTAACCTATCAGTTAAATAAGCTTCTGTACTGATGTCTGTGAGATATTTAATGTGATGCCAATTTTTAGAAAAGGCTCCAGAAATGATGCTGGCAATTACAGGCCAGTAAACCTAACTTCAGTACCAGGCAAACTGGTTGAAATTATAGGAAAGAACAGAATTATCAGACACACAGATGAATGTGATTTGTTGGGGGAAGAGTCAACATGAGTTTACTAAACTAAGAGTCACTAAACTATTAGAATTCTTTGAGGGGGACAACAGTCATGTGAACAAGGGTGATATAGTGTACTTGGACTTTCAGAAAGCCTTTGACATGGTCCCTCACCAAAGACTCTTATCAAAGTAATCAGTCATAGGGTAAGAGAGAAGGTCCAAAGTGTCCCCCAAGAATCTGTACCGGGGTTAGTACTGTTCAACATATTCATAAATGATCTGGCAAAAGCAGTAAACAGTCAAGTAGCAGAGTTTACAGATGATACAAAATTACTCAAGATAGTTAATACCAAAGCATATTGCGAAAAGTTCCAAAGGAGTCTCACAAAACTGGGTGACTGGGCAACAAAATGGCAGATGAAATTCAGTGTTAATAAATTCAAAGTAATGCACATTGGAAAACACAATCCCCACTATACGTACAAAATGATGGGATCGAACTTAGTTGTTACTACTCAAGAAAGAGATCTTGGAGTTGTGGATAGTTCTCTGAAAATATCCACTGAATGTGCAGTAGCAGTCAAAAAGGTTAACAAAGTTAGGAACAATTAGGAAAGGGATAGATAATAAGATAGTTGTATCATAATGTCACTATATAAATCCATGGTAGACCCACATCTTGAATACTATGTGTAGTTCTGAGTTACCTGTCTCGTGGGCGGGGGGGGGGGGGGGGGGATTGTTTTGGAAAAAGTACAGAGAAGGGCAACAAAAATGATTGGAACAGCTTCCCTCTGACGTTATAAAGACTGTGACTTTTCAGCCTGGAAAAGAGACGGCTATGCGGGGATATGACAGAGGTCTATAAAATCGTGAAAGTCATGGAAAAAGTGAATAAGGAAGAGTTACTCCTTCACATAACAGAAGAACCAGGGGCAATCCAATTAAATTAACAGGCAGCAAGTTTAAAAAAACAGAAGGAAGTACTTCTTCATAAAACGCACAGTCAACCTTTGAAACTCATTGCCAGGAGATGTTATGAAGGCCAAAATTATAATGGGGTTCAATAAAGAATTAGCTAAGGTCATGGAGGGTAAGTCCATCAATGGCTGTTAGCCAAGATGGTCAGAGGTTCAACTCCACACTCGGGGTGTCCCTAGCCTATGATTGCCAGAAGCTGGGACTGGACGACAGGGTATGGATCACTTGATAATTACCTCTTCTATTCATTCCCTCTGAAACATCTGGCATTGGCCACTGTTAGAAGACAGGATACTGGTAGATGGACCATTAGTCTGACCCAGTATGACCATTCTTATGTTGTTATGAACTTTTGTGCAAGAGTTCTCCATTGGGGCCCTATGCACAACCTGCTTCTGTCTTTGTGCTGTCCTACCTAAATGTTTATCTAAGGGTCGCAACCTCAACTGATTGTGAACGAACAGCATGCAATAGATATCAAGCTAGAAATTCTGGGAAGGCAAGATCCCTGCCCCTCTCAGTTCACTTTTGCAAAAATTTGCTTTAGTAAACTGGCCAAATTCCTAATCTCTGTTAGTTTCAAGCTGTGCCCCTCCTCCTCTCCCTCTGAACAACCATGATGTTTTGTTCAGAGTTGCGAATATTTCAGAGTTATGAACAACCTCCATTCCCAATGTGTTCATAACTGAGATTCTACTGTATAGTTAAAACGGTATAACTTATGTGTAGACAAGCCTTCAGAGTACTGTCAGTTTCTGCAAAGATTACATAGCTATAACCTCTCTGATGCACTGTTTACAGATGAAGAGTGTTGTAGGTGATAGGCCAAAAATGTTACCAATAAAACTGGTTTATTGAATTTCCCAAGTTCCTTCTGCATTAACTGACGTTTTGTTTCTTCTTCCATTGCTCAAGCAAAATCATCAAGAAATTAGCACTGTACCAGATGTGATGTTACTGTTACCTTCTGTGATGATTTGGTGAATCTCTGTACTGTTCATGAATTCTGATTGATTTGGATTCATTATGGATCCATATTAAACTAGAAACTTTATGTTGATTGTAAGACTGGTTTGACTTTTCTGCTGTCTGTTTTTTACCTCTGTCTTAGTCTGAAATTCGAGAGATGTTGACAAAGAACTAATAGTGGAGGGTTATTAAACCTTGATGGCCTTTTGTGCAAATGGAGGCATCCTATGTCAGTGAGCTGGCTACTGCCCAGAAGAACCTCCCAGATGTGCTGTAACCAGACAACTGATCATCTGACTGGAGGCAGTTGAGGCTTTCATAGGGATCATGTGACAAAGGGGGCTGGAAATTATAAAAGAGAGGTTCTCTTATTGGCCGTTTTAGAGAGTAGAAAGTTGGTGACTGCAGAGGTCAGAGATCAAGATTCCAAGTTCCTAGGAAGAAGCCATGTGCTGGAGGAAAAGAGAGAAAAGGGATCCTAGACTCCCTTAGAATTTAGTCAGAGTATTCTGCTAAATATATTCCAAACTGGTAAGGAAGGTTAGGCAGGGGGTAGCCTACAGATATTTTATTGTTTGCCTAGATCTGTATGTCTCTTTTGCTGTCTAAAGTAAAGCATGATGATGTTTAGAAATCCTTTTGCAAAGTCTGTGTGTGTCAACTGTCAGATGTCCCTGAGGGAACAACTATAAACCAGAGTGCCCACAAAGTTGGCGTTATGAGAAAGAGTGTGTGTAAGCCACTGGGATGTCTTGGGGTGCGGGGAGTCAGCACTGGTTCTGGGGGCCCTAGGACAGCTTAACCAGCACATCCCACTTCCAGAAGGGGGGAACGGAGGAGCTATGCCCAGAATGTGTGCCAGAGAGGCTAAAGAAGAAACATTGCTGGAGCCTGCTCAGTCCAAGGAAATCTTAAGATTACACGGGTCCAGGATTGGGATCAAAACACAGTAGTCTGGTCAGTGTCCAGCCACATGACCAGGTCTGTAACATCTTCATATATAATCAATAGGACATGAAGGAGGGCATTTAAAGGTGAACTATGAAGTTGAAATGAAAAATTCCAGAATGTATATTAACTTGCATTTTAAAAAAAAAAGTTTCTTTTGTGCTAGAGACTAAAGGCATCAGTGAAATACCACTGGTTAGTAAATGGGGACTTGTCACAGGATTTCACATACTGGGAAAGGTGAAAGAAAAAGAAAAGCTTAAACTTTTCTGTGCTGAATGTTTCCTGCAGTCTTGTTGATGAAGAACACAAAGCATGCAAGATCCTGTGTAAATGTTACATTATTAATTTGGAATTAAAAGTGCCATATACTCTTTACCTAAACATCTGTTTAATTTGCCCCAGGAGTAGCTTCAACATTTCAAGAGTAAATAGTTGTCTGAGCCAGAAAGAGCTCATAGTATTGTAGTGCTATTGTATTACTAGAAGATTAATTTGTAGTTCTAAAATGTAACTCCCCATATGGTGTCTTTCTTTATCACATGAAGCTATCCACTGTTTGTCCTCTGTGTGCAGTAACTAACAAACCGTACCTTCTTTATGCTGCATAGGCAGTGTCAGGATGTAAATTCTCATTATTTGCTTAAACTGAATACTATTATTGACGACTTATCTATTTGGTCATTCCAGTTGAAAAGTAATATAACATTTTATGTACTAATCAGCACTTTTTCATTTGGTGTTTTGGGAGTGCTGAGTCTCTAGAAGTAACACTAGGTCAATGTTAAAGCTATGTGACTTACATAATATACACTGCAAATACACTTCCTAAAACTGGAAAGGGACTGCACCAGTTTGTTTAGCAATTGCCTTCTCTTTGTTCCTAATAGAAATTTTGCTTTCTTGTTGACAAACCTTCAGATACAGTCAATTTTGTTTGCTGCATGAAGAGATGTCCTTTGCGCTTGACAGACGTGAATTGATTGGTTGTTTTTGGTCCATTGCTATATTATATGATTTTTATGAAGTTAAATATTGCTTGGATTTTCACCCAAGAGACATCTGTACACAACTGAATTTAATCAACATCGCAACCTCTGAATTCATATGTGAAAAGCACTTTTTCCTTGTTTGTGTAATAAAATGTGTTGGAAATCTTTTAATCAAAGCTGGCATTTCAGAGCCTCATTAGTGGAAGAGAAAACATGAGCGAGCAGTTTGAAGCACAGGACCAAGAGTTTGGAAATCTGAGTTATATTCCCAGATTTCCTCAGTGACCTGTGGCAAATCTCTGTGCCACAGTTTCCCAATTTTGACATATGGGGAAAATCTGGAAGTTATAACCATTGTTTATTTGTGTAAAGATGTGAGCTTCTGAATTAAAAAATCTACACCTGCCATTCATACCCTCCTCCTTCTCCCTATTCTCCCTTGCCCTGTCCCACTTCCTCCCTTCAGTGTCTCTGCTACCTTACTTTCTGTTTAGCAAATGCCCCTCCTAAGTAAACCCATCCAAAGGTTTTCTGTCTGTTAGCCTGTTTGTATAATGCTCTGTACCATGCCCCCCTCCCCGTCTCAGTTGGCCCCTACCATAATAAATCTAATGGACAATAATAATCAGATATCTACTTTAATTGCACTCATTTTCTGTACATATTGTTGCAAGAGGGAAAAAGGCTACATGCTACCATAACAAGTTTTTTCTGCAGAGTCAAAGCAGCAATAATTCATATTTTAGTTAAAACATTATAAATTATGAAAATAGGGTTTGCTAGAGATGACCCCTTTTTGTAATTGGATTTTTCTCTAAAATGTTTAAATCCATTCTCAGTTGGTAGTATCTGGACTTTATCACCATTTAATGTCTGTTTAACTGTTTTTCACCAAGGTTTCCAATAGTCTCAGTCCAGTTCCTAGTGGACATAACTCCATATTGGAAGTGGTATTAATTGTCAGTCTTACAACGTGCCAGAATTTGTCAGTGATCAAACTGGAATACCCTTTCTGCCCTAAAGGGTGACTCTTCTTGGTGAAAAATGAGGCATATTGGTGAGGCAGTACGTAAGGAATGTCTCCACAGCTACTGTCATGTGTTCCCTGTTTGTTGAAAAGAACATCTCTTCCCATAGTAGTCTGTCACTTTATAGGAATACTTAACACTTCACTGAAAATTTTAAAAAGAAAAGAGATCTATGAAATTACAACAGCCCCACAAAATGCTAAATAAAATTTATATATTGAGCCTGTTCTTTATAATTAACAAACGTATATTTGACTACTTACATTTCCTTTTGACAGGTGCACAAATCACAATAGTCCCCTAAACTAGGGGGCACATACATTTTATGAATAAGTTAATTGCATAATTCCCATTTACATATTTTAGTTTAGCACTTTTCTTCTCTTTGATTCCCATCCATCAGCTCAATAGCGATAATCAGGCTGAATGAAATCTGTCAACTCTTCCTATCTTGTACCAGCTTCACGGCTTTGTTCATCTTTAACCTTTTTGTTCTGTCATTTTTGACTGTGTCTATCCAACACATCCTTGGTCTTCCTCCATTTCTAGTTGCTTGGAGTCTGGTATGTATCGCCATGTATGGTATCTTTTCCAAGTCCATTCTTGCCATGTGTCCAAACCATTGAAGTTGTCTTCCTTGAATCTTCTGGAACAGCATTATTTCTTGCCCTAACCATTTTCTTAGCTCTTCATTTTTAATTTTCTGCAGTCTTGAAACTCTCAGTATTCCTATCACCCAGTTCATTTCTGCAGTCAAAATCTTACATTCATCAGCTTTGCTCCTACTCCCTCATTCCGACCTACATAGCAGTACTTCCAAGACTGTTGTTTCATGTACACTGATTTTTGTTTTATCTAAATGTCTTGCGCCTCCCAGGTGTTTCAGAGTTTTCCAAATGCAGTAGCAGCAAGTCTGATTGTTCTTTTTTTGTCTTCACAATTCCCATTCTTTGATACTAGTCCTCCAAGGGTAAACAATTTTTTCCCACTTGTTGTAGTTCTTTGTCTCTGAGTTTGATCGTTACCTCTTTCTTTTGTTTTCCAAATGCCATAATTTGTCTTCTCCATGCTGATCTTCAATCCAAATTTTCTGCTTTCCCTAGCTACCTTTTCAGTTATTCTCAGTAAATACTGCTTAGTCATTGCAGTGAGGTTAATATAATCTGCGAATCTAAAAATTATGCACTGTCATACCATGTAACATGACTCCTCCCATTTCATCTCTCTGCTATAGCCGTTATTGCTTACAGCATCAAGTTGAAAAAGTCTGGTGATAGCATTTGTAGCTTTGCTTTAATGAGGCAAAAATGTTAACCTTTTTCTTATTAGCAGTATTAATTTAAACCATTTTTCTTCAGCAGAATTAAAGAGCCGCTTAGCAAGTATGAAATAGAAGTATTATTATATTGCTTATATGAATCACAGAAGTAATATGTCAAAATACCTGCAGCATGTGTGTGAAAGGTTTCTTTCAGGCATTGAAGAAATTGTTTGGACCCATTTTGTGTTCAAAAGCACCCAAATGTTTTCTTTTTAAAACTTGAAACTGATCATGGACTTAGACATCAATGATATCAAGTGCTATTAACATGTTTTAAAGAAAATTGGTTTAGAAATAATTGTCAAGTGTTTGAAGATCTTTATGCTGCTCACATATAGTCTGGTACGTGCTTTAAAAGTTTAGGGCTAAATTAAATACCAGGCTGCAAGTTCCAAGGTATATGTCTCTTTTGTTGCCCATGTTTTAATTTCATGTCACATGTTGAAGTGAAACTGGATTTTTCTCTTGTTTTTTTCCAGTTTATAAATAACAAATAAGAGAGCTCACTATAAAAAGTGTGTTCATGAACATTAATGGTTGAGATTTTAAATGCATAACATTCAGGAAATTAATTTATGGTTTACCAGGGAAGGTGGTGCACTCAATGTCACCTGAAGTCGTTCACACTAGATTAGATATCTTTCAAAAAGACATGGTTTAGTCCAGTTTCTAGGGAAAAATCTATGGCCTGTGTATGGAGGTGGTCAGACTATATGATTGTACTGGTCCGTTCTGGTCTTAGACCTAGAAAGTCATTACTAAATCACACTATAACTGAACCAGCTCCTACAGATGAAAGGTCTTGGGGGCCTGATTTGCAGCACCACTAAAGTCATTTGTGTTACATCAGTGCAAAACCAGAGAAAGTGAGATCAGAATCATGCCCTTTATCCTATTGCCAATCTCTTTAGCAATTATCCTGGTATCAGTCCCATCAAGAGACCTAGTTTTTCTTTCTCCCTGAAATATATTTTGATAAGGAACTTGTTTTTTCTTTTCTGCTTTGAACTTGGATTTTATGTATTTCCCTTAATCTTTTCTTTGTTTCCGTGTGTTTTCTAAGATAAGAAATTACTTGTTCTTGTAAAATGTGTATAATGAAGGAACTCTAGAGTGTGTGTTAAATCAGTAGCCACAGGAAACCATACTTAAAAATTAGTCTTATATTAATAATATGATGGGTGTTTGCCAAATTTAATTTTGTAACTGGTTGCAAAGTGCAGTAAAATAGATCACTTTCGCAGAAACCCTCTGAAGTAGCTGAGAAGCTGCTCTTCTATCATCAAGCTACATTATAGGCACTTAGATACAATAATGGTGGACACAGTAAAATGCTTAAGATAGTAGTATTTCACTTGCACACAGTTGCTTTGTAGGGTATATCAGTGTTGTCAGCTTGGTGCTGAAACTTGACACGGGTAAGGAAGGCCTTCTTACTAGCTTGCTAATAGATTGGCAGAAGGATGCACTTCTGGCATGTCTAAAGTGAACATTAGAGACACAAGGTAGGTGCATTAATATATTTTATTGGACCAATTTCTGTTGATGAAAGAGAGAAGCTTTCAAGCTGTACAGACCTCCTGAAGGAGAGCTCTGTGTTGCTCAAAAGCTTGTCTCTTACACCTACACAACTTGGTCCAAGAACAGATATTACTTCACCTTGTCTCTCTACTATCCTGGGACCAACATTGTAAACAACAATAGAACATAAAGTGAATGTTCTCAGTTAAAAATTAGATGTTGTCAAGTCAGAAGGGCCTGACAAAGTACATGCTAGAATATTTAAGGAACTGGCTGAAGAGTTATCTGAGCCATTTGAGATCATCTTTGAGAACTCATGGAGGACAGGCATGATCCCAGAGGGCTGGAAAAGAGTAAATATAGTACCTATCTATAAAAAGGGGAATAAGAACAACCCAGGAAATTGTAAACCAGTCACCTTAACTTTGGTACCCAGAAAGCTAATGGAGCAAATAATCAATCAATCAATTTCTAAGGACCTAGGGGATACGAAGATAAGTACAGTCAACATGGATTCTTCAAGTACAAGTCATGTCAAACCAACCTAATACCCTTCTTTGACAGGGTTATAAGCCTTATGGATGGGGGATGCAGTGCATGTGATAAGCTTGACTTTAGTACTGTCTCATGTGACCTTCTCATAAACAAACTAGAGAAATATAGCTTAGATGAACCTACTAAAAGATGGATGTACAGTTGGTTTGAAAAGCATACTCAGAGCAGTTATTAACGGTTCACAGTCAGCCTGGAAGGACAGATCCCACAGGGCCTGGGTTCTAGTCAGTATCTTCATAAATTATTTGGATAATGGCATAGAGAATGCAGTTCTAGAGATTGCAGATGATACCAAGCTGAGAGAGGTTGCAGGTGTTTTGGAGGACAGGATTAGAATTCATAATAATCTTGATAAATTGGAGAAATGGTCTGAAATAAATAGGATGAAATTCAGTAAGGACAAATACAAAGTATTACACTTAAGAAAGAATAATCAGTTACACAAATACAAAATGGGAAATGGGTTGCTAAGAAGGAGTACTGCAGAAGTAGTTCTGGGTGTTATAGTGGATCCCAAACTTAATGAGTCATCAATGTAATGCTGTGCAAAACAAAAACAAACAACCCCAACCCTGAATATCATTCTGGGATGTATTGGTGGTGGGGCTCAGGCTTTGGCTTTGGCCCTAGGCAGCTGGGCTAAGGTTATAGCCCTGGCCGTGCCCAGTTGCTTCCCCCCAGGATGGAGGGGCTCAGGTTTTGGGTTCGCCTCTCCCCCTCCCCAAGGGGTCATGAAATATTGTTAGAAGGGGGTCGTGGTGCAATGAAGTTTGAGAAACCCTGGTCTAGATAATACTTAGTCCTGCTTCACTGTAGGGTTCTGGACTAGATGAGCTATCGAGGTCCCTTCCAGTCCTACATTTTTGTGATTTTCTTCTTAAAAGCCAGCTGACCATGGCTTGGGTAGGTCAGCACCTTTGGAGACAGCTCCTTTGTCACTGATAGTACCACCATTGGAGATGAACAGCTTATTCCAAAGAGGTAGGAGACTTTGGAAACTCAAATACAAATTCCGTTCCTTGCCCTTCAATTTCTTAGGTCTTTGCTGAATATTGAAATGTTTTGTTTGGAGGTATCACACTTTAGATCTAAATGTTGTGGCAACCAATCCTCAATTTAATACCATACCAAAAAAAAAAGTTGAAAGGTGAAGTTAAGGTTGCAGGCCCATGTCAATGTTGTGAGTATGTATTGCCCTTCAAGCTGTTAGAATTAATAACATGTTAGAGACCTAGGAAATTCAGTGTATGATAAACTTGCAAGAAACTTGTATATTTAGAAATGTGGAGATTCATAGTTATGGTGCCCAAATTACTTTACCTCTGCCCCAGTAGTGATCCCACTCTCATCTTCCTTTTTTTTGTTCCTTTTATTTATGATTATTTACGTACATAGAAAACCCTCTAGTCTGGTTACACTGGTCATCAAATCAGAAAAGCAGCTGTCTCCTCAAGGTTTCTGATGTTTGAAACTCTTCCTTGTAAATCATCCTGGAAGAGTGCCTCAAAACTCTTCTGTGCTTTCCCTGTGCATCTTTGCTTTGAGCTCCTAGGGAAGGCCACAGTCCTGTCCAGCTTTTCTTCTCTGGCTCCATCTCTCTGCTCTTTCAGCAGCTCCAAACCCAGGCCTCAGTGTAGGAGGAGTTCTGTATGATCAGTGCTGTTACCTCTGGAAGCTAGTGACTGTTACCTCTGGTTGGAGAGGCACTATTCCCAGCCCCAAACTGTGGTCAGCACAAAGTAGGAAGAGTCTCTCACCCAGGATAGATTTGATTTAAATCAAATTGATTTAAATCACTAGTCAGGAATACTGAATATAATCATGGATTTCTACATAAAAGTGCATTCTTGTTGGTTGTTATAACCTTAATACATATTCTTCACAACTCAGAGTTAGATGTAGGTTTCATTTTTAGAAGGTACACGCTCTACATTTTTAAACAATTTATTTTGAAAAACTTTCAGATTAGTTTCACAGCAATATCAGAAAGTGAATGATTAGTTATTTCATTTACCAAAGGTAATTGAAGCAGATATTTATGAAGTCACTGGGAGGTGAACTATCTCCAGTTCAACAGGTTTATCATTAATATTTGGAGGATTTTCTTGCCATGCTGTATTGGGAGGAGAACATAATCAGACAGACATTTAAATTGTTTTATTTAACTAAAACAACAATATTATGTATTCTGGATTTTTTTCGTCAACAGCAAATATATCCTACTTTAACAAAACAAGCATATGGAATTTTGAATTTAGTTAAACATTCAAATCTTTTAAAATCAGGTTTGTTTTTGTTAAAATTGTTTTTAACTAAAATAGTTAAATGAAATATTTAAAAAAACAATCAAAAATTAAATAGACTGTGTGAAACTTAAAATATTGGCTTCTGAAGCTAACTCAGTCGTCTTCACCTTCGTTTTCCTGTTTGTTTATAATCTGGAAAAGAAAAACAAGCTTTCCTGCTTTTTCAGGTCCCAAACAATTTCTCAATTTGGAATGAATTAGTCCAAAGGAAGAATATAGTCTTTTTACACCAGCAGAAGAAGCAACTGCCATTAAGTGAGATTATCACTTCAACAGTCTCTGAATCCAAGTACTTAAGTGACTTCCACCAGTTCACTGGTGTGACTTTCTTTAAAATATCATCAGCAAACATATATTTCTTGAATGGTTCACTCTTAGCTCTGAAGTTTATTATAGTTGGCATTATGGAGGGATGATTGCTGGACATCCATGTCATAGCCAACTCCTCTTCTCCAGCAGTACCCTGGTACCGAGTATTGAGAATATTTGCAAGAAAATGATCTGGAGATAGTACTTGTCCCATTTGTTTTTTTCAATGCTTGTCATTTAACTCTGTCATTGCATAGTTTCATTCAGTTCCTTCCATTTTTGCTGTTAACAAGCATGTTATCTCTGGAGACACAAATCCACAGTTTGAGAACTGCAAAACTAAGCATCTCAGATGGTATCTTCTAGACTGAGTCCCATTGGGTAGGTAGAAAGATTAACCTAAGTAATCTATGCAGAAGCCCCTGGAAGCGCATAAAATTGGGTCCCTAATCCATGAACTATTGGAACTCATTTACAAAAGTTTTCTTAAACATTACATGAATATATTGTCTCATACTATAGAATTAGAATTTATAATCCCTATTCCATGATGAGGTATCTTTGAGCTATAGTGTATCTTTTTATCTTTAGATAGTTTTTCTCAAATCCAATTTAAATAAAAATGATTTTTTAATTTATTTTTTTTAAATCATTGATTTGTATCTACCCTGCTCACACCATGACTGAGCAAATTGAAGGCAGTGCCTCCCCTGAGATTCTCTGTGCTAAGGGAGATGAGTGACCAGCTCGTCCACAGTCCCTGGAGAGGAATAATTGAGAAAGTCATGGATAAAAGTACAGCCTCTGGGCATGCAACAAGCAAAGGAGATCCATCCTGCACCTATGAATTTGCTAGGCTATTGAACCCCACTGCACCAGTCAACCAAAATGTGTATTCCTCTCCTGACCCCATCTTATGAGTAGGGCCCTTCCAAATTCACAGTCCAGTTTGGTCAATTTCATGGTCACATTAATTTAGAAACTGTAAATTTTAGAATTTAAATCTGAAATGTCATGGTGTTGTAATTGTACGGATCCTGACCCGAAAAGGAGTTGTGGAGAGGTCACAAGGCTATTGTGTGTGTTGTGGGGGGGTTGCAATACGGCTACCCTTATTTCTGCCCTGCTACTGGCCAAGAGCCAAGCTCTGAAGACAACACCACTGCCAGCTGTAGTGCAGAAGTAAGGATGGCATGGAATGATATGGCCACCCGTACTTCTTCGCCGCTGCCTTCAGAGTTGGGCCCTTGGTCAGGTGCTGCTACTCACTTCTGTACTGCTGCCTTCAGAGCTAAGGGTGGTATTCAGAGCTGGCAACTGGCCAACAACAGCTGCTTTCCGGCCAACCAGCTCTGAAGACAGTGCAGAAGTGAGGATAGAAATACCACATCCCCCCTAAAATAACCTTGCAACCACCCTGCAACTGCCTTTTGGGTCATGACCCCCAATTTGACAAATGCTGAGCTTCCCCCATGAAATCTTTATAGTATAATGTAAAAGCACACAAAAGACCAGATTACACAGGTGGACAACAGATTTCATGATACATTACTTATTTTTTTATGGCCGTAAATTTGATTAGGCCCTACTTATGAGATCTAGAGTGTGTCTACCTGTCAACATCCACATCCTTTTCCCAGACATTATAAAGCACATGTGGCATCCTTATCAGATGCTGCCTTTAGTCTCTGGCTCTCATAGTATGTAGGTCTCTAAGTCTTCACTGCTTTTCCTCCCCTTCTTCTGGTTGGACTGCTTGTGATTTCTCAGCAGTCCTGTTTCCAGACTAGATGAATTTCTGTGAATGACAACAGATCATTGAAACATGCAATCTTTTCATAATAGGAAATCATCTCATCTAGATTCTTCCCCACTTTTGCACGTATGTTTATAGTGTTTTATGGTTTAAGATTTTAAACAGGAGTTGTGATGGACTTGTCAAGATGGTATAGGGGGAACAGCAGGAGCTTCCAATACTTCAATCAGTCAGTTACCTCTGTGGTTCTGTGGGTGAGATTAACCAAATAGTCCTGTTTATAGCCTAGAGAAATACCTTTTTGTAAGAAGACATATTTACAATACGTTTTTAAATGACCTATCTTTAAAGCAGTTTTTTCTAATGGCTTTAGTCAGTCCATAGAGCATATCTTAAATACTTGTACAGTTAAACTGTTCATCACAGGGTATTGGTGTATAATTCGTTTCATATTGGTACATACATAAAGCCATACAACCAGTGGACATAATGGTACTGTCATTGAAATTAATAGTGAGTTTGCCAGTGGCTTCAGTGAGAGGATTGAGTCTGATATTTGTATTGTGAGGGATGGTGAGGTTTCTCTTCATCTGACTTTTTTCCTTGTCTGGATGCTGCAAACTGTTCCTGCTGATGAACAAGTTTCTACCTTTTTGCAATGTACCAGATCTCATAGATGGCAGGTATGTTAGAAAACATGTCCTTTGCCTTGAACTTCCTGGTGAAGAGCACTCCCTGAAAATTATTAAATATGAACATGAGGGAAGAGGTAAGTTACCAGTCACATTCACAGTGCACTCTGAGTTAGAATCACAGATGAAAATATTTTACTTATAAAACAGCAGAAACGGTCTAAAAGATCTAGTGTTTAGACTTCAGCATGCCTAATGAATTTATGATTGGATTAGACATAGGCATTGAGTTTTTGTAGAAAGTTATCATTCTCTCAGATACGCCTTCTATAATGCTGTTAAGTAGAGTTATTGTAATGTAGATGGAAAACTATAGTAAATAGGGTTCATTGTGTTGGATAATATAGGGTATTTTCATTCAGATTCTGCTAACATTTAAATGTTCGTCCAATTTCATTGATACATGAAATTGTAACCAGAGGACCAGTTAGTCAAACGAGTATTGTTTTGTGAATGTCTATAAAGAGCTGTTCTGTTTTAAGAAAAGTCAATTCAGGATGCCAGAGAGAATATCTGCTTGAATGGCAAGTATTTTATGCAGAATGAACACTGACAATTCGATCTGCTTGCTCGCTTTAAAAATCATAGGCAAAATACAGCAATTGGGAAAGGGGGGCTAACAATGTGTTTCCTTTTTCCTTCACTTATAGCAAGATTACACCACAAATCTGCTTCTAAAAATATTTTAATCTTGCTATAAGTGAAGGAAAAAGGAAACAAACACATTGTTAGCCCCCCTTTCCCAGTTGCTGTATTTTGCCTATGATATTTTTAAAGCGAGCACGCATATCGAATTGTCAGTGTTCATTTTCATGTAATGGATTTATTGAAATAGTTTCCTCTAGAATGTCTTTCATTTTTGGGTTTTTGTGACTGATAAAATATAGAGTGTATAAATGAAAATCCAAACCACACAGCGGCTTCAAGGAAGCTTTGGCTAAAAGGGCAATGTCAGCACAAATATTAAGGGACTCAAGTGCTGTATTTCATTCTTTCTGAACCACCTGGGGACACTGCTTTTGAGTATGTCACTAATCTCTGTGCTTTTTTACATTATTTTGTAATTCTGTGGACTTGACTCACTTATTTTAACTGAGCTTGGTAGTGCCTATGTATTCGTTTTTGTAATTGGAACTAAACCATTTATGTGTAGGGGCTGATGCCAAGAGGAACTGAGCACTGCCATCTACTATTACTGAAGCATGTTTAACTATATATTTTTATAAGCTATACATTATTTTGCTTTGAGTACTTTTTTCATATATTGCATTGTAAAATGCATTAAAAATTAAATAATACAATTGCAGTCAGAATAATAGAAGAAGGAAGAATAAATTAAAAGTTGTAATGAAGGAAGGTCTTGAGAAGAGATTTGAAGAGATGGAAAATCAGTGAGACAGATACAGAAATGCTCTTCTAGACAGCAGGAGAATGCAGTGAAGAAGGCTTTCTTAATAACATTGTCGAGCACCAGCTTTTTTGTTCTACCCCACATGCTCTCAGATAATAAGAATAGAACGTTTCATCTGTATTTCATTTAATTTTATTTTACTTGTGTGTTTTCTTAGGTAATAATTACCAATATACAAAACAGAAGCCCTAAACCAGGGTCTGCAGTCCATGAACAGGAACTGGGATTTTTCCTAGAAACAGGACTTCAAAGAGCACATGTCTTGTATTTCAAAAATGGGTAAGATTTGAATTTAGGATTTTTTTGTTCTTGATCATAATGTCAAAAAAGTCAGAAAATGAAGCTGACGAGCATCTCATCTTTACTTTTTATTACTGTAGTAGAGATATTTTGGTTGAAGATAGCAATTTTTCTGTCCAGATACTATTTATTTTAACTTGCATTTAATTTTTTCCTCAAAATATACGTTTAGAATAAAATGAAATAGGGAATATTAAATAGAATGAGTGAAATATTTTCTTACAGCTCTTTATTAACTGTGAAATTTCTGTCTTTTGTGTTGAAACTTTAATAATGCAGATTACAAGAAAAAGAAATAAATTGAAACATTTGATTTTATAATTTTTTTTTCAAATCTCTTCAGTTATCACTTATTTTAACATTATGCTGCAGGATAAATGTGCATGAAGATCAACAGTATGTATATGTATAATCTCCACTGTGTCTACTCTGTAGAACCTTTTAGACTGTGCGTGGGAGATGGTTCATAATTTGATGAAGTAAAAATTCTATAATGTGTGCAAATATATCTCAAACATTACAGAAAATAAACAAAGAAATTCATTTTTTTAAGCTCTTGAAAACTTGGCACGCTAGGTTTAAAGTACACTTCTGGTATTTGTTGTTGAATCCATAGTCATTTTAGACTACGTAGACTGGTTTGCTGGTTTTTGATTTTTCTGAGAAAATACTGTGTGAAATCCTACTCCCTAACTGGCAAAACTCCCATTGACTTCAGTAAGCCCAGAATATCATTTCATTTCATTAATATCTTTCAAATCAAAATAAATAACTAAAATGAGTGGAGTCAGGCAGTGTCTGTAAAGGTGTGAGATTCTGATGTAATTTGAATAGTGAGGGTTGATGAAGATTTTCAAATTTATTATTTTGCCACCTGTCTCTTGATCCCATCTGTTTTTCTGCTGTATCTTTTTTTTAACTTGGACTGACCAGAATTAAATACTGAATTGTTAACTTTTTAAATAGTGACCAGTGTTTTACTTTGTACCCTTTTAATATTTAACTCCAAAATTACTTGAATGTATATTTTACTTTGCCCCAGCCTTGTCAAGTTTATAAGAATTCAGTCTAAGACCTTTTCACTTAAAAAGATTTCAATAGTCATTGTTTTCATGTTAGAGTTATATGAACATCGATGCTAGGCAATTAGGAAAATTGGATGAATGTACTTGTTTATCTTACAACAAGGCTTTGTTACAGATAAAACTATAGATGACAACAGGTCTCAAATCGAGGTGATGCCGAATTTGCAAAATTCGAGTGTTGCTTTCTTTGTAACATTTGTTTTGTGTTTTATCTTTGTGTGTAGGCTTGGGCGAGAGTATGCTGATGTTGTAGTGTAATGGGGTCCTTTGCCTTCTGCTTCTTCATGAAGCAAAGGTAATTACAAAATTGTATGAAATGTTTAAATGTCGGTTGTGTCACTAGATTCTAATCTGGCATTGCTTCTGAGTTAGTTCCAATTAACATGTTATCAGAATTACCTGATGAAGCATATTCACTTAAAAACCTGAATAAATACATATGCATAATATTTTTAAGAAATCACTCCAGCTCCAATAAATAATAGTAATCCTGTAGCTCTGAAAAATCTGTTGCATAAACAGAGAAGCTTGTTGCTTGATTCAGTCTTATGCAGGAAGAAACAGTCCAGAGCAGATCTTGGAAACTCAAGGTCAGGTTTTCTAATGTGCTGAGCATTACCGAGAATCAGGCTCTCACTTGTGTTTATATTTATTTATGTATGTGTCAGTCACAAACAGTTGGCAAATATAAAAAGACTTCTACAGCTATTGAAGGAGCTAGACCCTGTCCTCTGATACCTAGTGTGCATTGCTGCTTACTTGGGCAAAACACTCTTATTTAAATTAGACCTGTTGATCCAATTAACTGTCTCTTTCCTCAGCCGCTGTACCCAGATTTTCTTTTAAAAAGAAAAGTATACATTCTTTTACAGAAACCAGTGAAGATCTTATAGGCATGCATTTTCTTGTAAGAAAAAAGATAAAAGTATTGCAACCTTAGAAGTCTAAATGCTAAGTGCTAGGATTTAGAAAATACATGGAAAAACCATTATCTATCAAAAATTTATGAAATCATATTTCATGAATGATTTTGCAATCTTTATTAAGACAGAAATTCCAAATTAATGTTTTCTTCCCAAAAGATGTAGAAGAATTGAGTTAGGATGAGCAACCTATATTGACCAATGCAATCCTAGGATGCACCAGGCGAGATAATTCCACTACAGATAGAGAAGTGTGATTACCATTATACAAGGAACTTGTGAGACCTCATCCGGAATGCTGTGTGCAGATATTTAAGAAAGATGAATTCAAAGTGGAACAGGCACAGAGAAGGGCTACTAGGATGATCAGAGGAATGGAAAATTATGTCTTAGGAGAGGAGACTCAAGGAGCTTGACTTGTTTAGCCTAATCAAAGGAAGGCTGAGGGGCAATATGATTGCTCTCTATACATCAGAGGGATGAATATCAGGAATTGGGCGAAGAGTTATTTAAGTTAAGCACCAGTGTTGACATTGGAACAAATGATTAGAAACTGGCCACACACAAATTTAGGTTTGAAATTACATGAAGATTTCTAATCAGAGGCATGAAGTTCTATAACGGCCTTCCAAGGGGTGCAGTGGGGGCAAAAAACCTAACTGGCTTCAAAACTGAGCTTAATAATAAGTTTGTGGAGGGGATTCATAGATTCATAGACTCTAGGACTGGAAGGGACCTCGAGAGGTCTTCGAGTCCAGTCCCCTGCCCTCATGGCAGGACCAAATATTGTCTAGACCATCCCTGACAGACATTTATCTAACCTACTCTTAAATATCTCCAGAGATGGAGCAAGAGTTGGAGATTTCCACAACCTCCTAGGCAATTTATTCCAGTGTTTACCACCTGACAGTTAAGAAACTTTTTCTGATGTCACAACTAAATCTCCTTCTGCGTTTAAGCCATTGCTTCTTGTTCTGTATTAGAGTAAGGTGAACAAGTTTTCTCCCTCCTCTGATGACACCTTTTAGATACTGAAATGTATCATGTCCCCTCTCACAGTCTTCTCTTTTCCAAGAACTAAAGAAACCTTCGTTTCAGCTTCGTCATAGGTATTGTTCTCAGGACTTTAAACATTCTTGTTGCTCTTCCTGGACCCTTCAATTTCTCGTCACATCGTCTTCATTGAAATGCGGTGCCAGAATATGTGACCATATACTCAGTTGAGGCCTAACCAGCGCAGAGTAGAGGGAAGAATGACTTCTCGTGTCTTGTTATACACACACTCTGTTAATGCATCAGAATCGGTTTGCTTTTTTTGCGACAGTATCACACTGTTGATCTATTTAGGCTTGTGGTCTACTATGACTGTAGATCTCCTTTCTGCTATCCTTCCTGTAC
>NC_133772.1:122300637-122342240 GCF_003597395.2 Chelonoidis abingdonii | reverse complement strand
TCTCTTCCCATTCTGTATGTGTGAAACTGATTGTTCCTTCCTAAGTGGAGCACTTGGCATTTGTCTTTATTGAACTTCATCCGGTTTACCTCAGACCATTTCTCCAATTTGTCCAGATCATTTTGAATTTTGACTGTGGTATGATGAAATTGCCTACAATGGCAAGTGGCCGCCCATTAGCAACTGCTAGTAGCAAATATCCCCAATAGCCGGAGAGGGGCACTTGATAAGAAGGGCTCTGAGTTACCTTGGAGAATTCTTTTCCAAGTGTCTGCCTGATAGGTCTTGCTGACATGCTCAGAGTCCAACTGATTTGCCATATTTAGGATCAGGAAGGAATTTTCCCCCAGGTCAAATTGGTAGAGACCCTAGGGGGGTTTCACCATCCTCATGGGGCTGGGTCACTTGCAGGTTTAATCTAGAGTAAATCATGGATTCTCTGTAACTTGAAGTCTTTAAAACATGATTTGAGGACTACTCAGCCAGAAGTTACGGGAGTGGGAGGATGAGGTGATGTGGTCTGCAGTATGCAGAAGGTCAGACTAGATGATCACAATGGTCCCTTCTGGTCTTAAAATGTAAGTCTGTGTTTCAGTCAGAGACAGTGAGGAGTTTCTACTGTGTGATAAGATGAGAAACAAGGAAGAAAGAAATAGTTCTGAATTTAAACAGAAATGTTGTGGGGGATTTTTAGTATTTACAAAAATTCATTTAAAATAACTTTGTCTGGCTACACAACTTCCGTTTGGTCTCTGGTTGCTCTATTGTAGTCTCAAATTGGAGAAAAAATGTAGTTCAGAGTCCTTTGCTATGAAGAAGACAAAAGCTATGAATGTAGGTACTTTATCTGAAATCTTTAATATTAGTAGTTTAATAAAGCAGTTATTTTCAAGTGAAATGCTTTTAGAAAGAAAATAAAACCTGAAGTTTTTCATGTATTCAATAGTTGTCTGACCAATGATTTGTTTTACTTTGCATTAATGTTTTGTGAGAAACATGCTTTCAAAGTCTCATACTGTAATAAATGTTACTTGTGAAAGAGATCCAAAATACAAAGAAAAATACTAGCAAGGCGGATGCACACCCCAACAGATGTTTGTGGTTGGACTCCATCATTTGCATACCCCACAAACACAACTGGTGAAACTAGACTTATCTAATCAGTTAGTAGCATTACCCAGAGCGCAGAGAAAAGTCTTGTTGCACTGTCCAGGAGTAGTCCAAAAAGAAGGTTCAGACTCAATCAAAATCTCTGTCCCAGTTTCCCTGCTTCTTCAGGTAGTGAGTAAATTGTGCCAAGTCTGTATCCAGCACAGTGTATGTTTCCTACTATGCTGGTGCAACAACACTGACGGCACTGGAGGCTGGGAAGCCAAATTCCATCCAATCCCCATCCATTTCTGCCCAGGTGATGGAAACAGCTGTCCAGAGCCTCCTGCAGTGTTACGTATGATGCACTCCCTTGTGCCACTGCACAAGCCAGGTAACAATTTGGCCCTTAGTTAGAACTATTGATTATGCTATGTAATGTATAATAAAATAATAAAATCAAATTAACATGATTACTAGCTAGTTGATTTTGGGAAGATGTTTCTTATTGCCTTATGCCGCAGTTCAGCCAAATGTTTAAATGTATGCTTATTAGGGCTGACAGATGGTTAAAAAATTTATCGCGATTTATCGTGTGATTAAATAATAGAATACTATTTATTTAAATATTTTTCAATATTTTCTACATTTTCAAATATTAATTTAAATTACAAAACAGAATACAAAGTGTACAGTGCTCACTTTATATTTATTGCAAATATTTGCCCTGTAAAAAAATTCACCTAATACAAGTACCACAGTTCAGTCTCTTTATCATGAAAGTTTAACTTACAGATGTAGAATTAGGTACCAAAAAACCCTGCATTCAAAAATAAGTGTAAAACTTTAGAGCCTACAAGTTCACTCACTTCTTCTTCTTGTTCAGCCAATCGCTAAGACAAACAAGTTTGTTTACTTTTGCAGGAGATAATGCTGCCTGCTTCTTGTTTAGTGTCACGTGAAAGTGAAAGTAGACAGTTGCATGGCACTGTTGTAGCCGGAGTCACAAGATATTTACGTGCCAGTTAGTCTAAAGATTCATATGTCCCTTGATGTTTCATCCGCCATTCCAGAGGACATGTCCATGCTGATGACAGGTTCTGCTCGATAACAATCCAAAGCAGCCTGGACCAATGGATGTTCATTTTCATCATCTGAGTCAGATGCCGCCAGCAGAAGGTTGATTTTCTTTTTTGGTAGTTTGGGTTCTGTAGTTTCCGCATCAGAGTGTTGCTCCTTTTAAGATGTCTGAAAGCATGCTCCAGACCTCATCTCTCTCAGATTTTGAAACATGTTTCAGATTCTTAAATCTTGGGTTGAGTGCTATAGCTATCTTTAGAAATTTCACATTAGTATTTTCTTTACATTTTGTCAAATTTGCAGTGAAAATGTTCTTAAAATCAACAACATGCTGGGTCATCATCCGAGACTGCTATAACATGAAATATAAGGCAGAATATAGTTAAAACAGAGCAGGAGACAAACAGTTCTCCCCTAAGGAATTCAGTCACAAATTTAATTAATGCATTATTATTTTAACGAGCGTCATCAGCATGGAAGCATGTCCTCTGGAACGATGACCGAAGCATGAAGAGGCTTATGAATCTTTAGCGCATCTGCCACGTAAATATCTTGCAACACCAGCTACCGCAGTGCCCTGTGCATTGTAATTAAGAAGTGGGCAGCATTATCTCCCGTAAATGTAAACAAACTTGTTTCTCTTAGCGATTGGCTGAACAGAAAGTAAGAATGAGTGGACTTGTAGGCTCTAAAATTTTACATTGTTTTGTTTTTGAGTGAAGTTATGTAACCAAAAATACCAATATTAGTAAGTTGCACTTTCATGATAGAGATTGCACTACAGTACTTTTATGAGGTGAATTGAAAAATACTGTTTCTTTTGTTTACAAGTATTTGCTCTGTAAAAATGATCAAAAATAATACAAAGTGAGCACTGTACACTTTTTATTCTGTATTGTAACTGAAATAGATATTTGAAAATGTAGGAAAAACATCGAAAAATATTTAATAAATTTCAATTGGTATTCTATTGTTTAACAGTGCGATTAATTTTTTTTTAGCTAATCACATGAGTTAACTGTGATTAATTGACAGCCCTAATGCTTATGTTCCATTTAAGCATGTTCTTAAGTGTTTTCCTGGATTGGGGCATGAATAGCACTTGAAAAGGGTTGGTGCTTAAAAAGTATCAAATAGTGGATTTTTCTAGTAATCCTCCTGGACTTGCCACTGAGTGAGACCCTACAAGAAAAGATCAGTTCTCTTTGATTTTTGGTTTCCTTACATTTCAGGATGAACACTATGGATTAACTTTTGTTTTACTTCTAAATAGACCAAGCATCGGTGATGGAGGATGGTGTGAATAATTCAAAATCCATGTCCTACAGTTGTATAAAATTCCAGTGATTTCAGTGGAAACTTTTCCTACAGTCTTTACTCTGGTACTTGCCCTATGCTTTTAATTCCTTTCCCCATCCATGCATTATGGAATCATAGAAATGTAGGTCTTAACAGGACTTCGAAAGGTCATCTAGCCCACTGTTCATGCTGGGTGGGGCAGGACCAAGTATACCTAACCATCGCTGGCAGGTGTTTGTCTGACCTGTTCTTAAAAACTTCAAATGATTTCACAAACTCCTTGGTAACTTGTTCCATTGCTTAATTATCCATATAGTTAGAAGGAACAGGAATATTTGTGGCACCTTAGAGACTAACTCTAAGGTGCCACAAGTACTCCTGTTCCTCTTTGCAGATACAGACTAACACAGCTGCTACTCTGAAACCTGTCATATAGTTAGAAGTGTTTTTAAATATCTAATCTAAGGGTATGTCTACACTGGCAAGGTTCTGCGCCACAAGTTATACCACTTTTATTAAAACACTGGAATTAAACTGCTGTTGTGTGTCCACACTGTGCTCCTTGTGACGCTGGAGTGCATCCACATTAGCAGCTCTTGCAACGCCAAAGACAGCAGTGCATTGTGGTAGCTATCCAGCTGTGCAACTGGCCTCAGAGTGCTTTGGGAAGGGATTTTAATGACTCATGGGGCACGCACAGTGTCACATGGTGCAGGTTTCCCAGTCCCATTGTTCCATGGGCATCCTTCTACATAGCCAGCAGCTTTTCAACTGAAGTGTGTGGGTATGGGGTTTGGGGAGAGAGACAGTGTGTTTTTGGTGACAGTGTGTGTCAGCATGCTGTCTTGTCAGTTCAGACAGCAGCAGAAGCAACCAATCCTGGGGGGAGGGGGAAACTCTGACATCAACTCCCGTCTCCCTCCCTGGACAGCAATCACAGGATGCACGTACGCACACCCACCCACCCCTCTCTCTGTGTTCAACAGCATGAGCATTCCACATTAATGGTTTGCTTTGTGTCCTGGAGCAGATCAGCAAGCATGCAAGGACTGTCAGAAAGGGTGCTTTGAATGGGGAGAGGTGCATGTCTCCAGGAAGCCGAGTTCAAAACAATGAACAGAGCGGTCACTTGAGGTATTATGGGACTGCCCCAGAGACCAATTACAGGGTGGAAAGCAATCAAATGTTCACACTGGCAATAGAGCGCTGGAGCCTCTGTGCAAATAGCCTGATGACTCTCATCAAGGTGTTTATTTGCAGTCCCATAATGGAGCCCCCTCCTGAACCCCTCATTTCTGGTCTCATTCCGGATCCCGTACCCCCTCCCGCACCCCAGCTCCCTGCCTCAGCCAAGAGCCCCCTCCCACATACTGAACCCCTCAGCACCATCCCCCCTCCTCCACCCCAAACTCCTCATCCCTGGCTGCACCCCAGAGCCTGCACCCACAGCCAAAACCCCACACCCCAACCCCCTACCCCAGCCCGGTGAAAATGAGTGAGTGAGTGGTGGGGCCTCAGACAAGGGGCAGGCAGGGGCTTGGCTTTGGGGCATGGGGCATGTGATAGATAAAGATGGGGAGGGTAGCTCCCTTTGATGGACACCCAGCCAACCAGTTAGCTGTAAAATCCCTCTTGGTAGCTGTTCTTTACTTGCTTTACCTGTAAAGAGTTAAAAAGTCCCCCAGGTAAAGGAAAAAAAAAAAGTGAGTACCTCACCAAAAAGGCCAATGGGAAGGCTAGAAGTTTTTAAAATGGGAAAAGAAACTTTCCCTTTTTATATGGTTGCTCTCTCTGGGCTGCAGACACACGGAGCAGCAATGCTATGTAAGGCTTGAACCAGGTATGAAAATTCAGCTTCCATACCTAGAAGAAATTATTTGGATAGGGAATGTTTAGTTAGACGCAATCAGGTTTATTTTTTATTTTGGCTTGTGGATCTCCTCTGTGCTAAGCCCAGGTGCTTTTGTTTGCTTGTAACCTTTAAGCTGAACCCCCAAGAAAGCAATTTTGGGTGCTTAATTTTTGGAATTGTTCTTTTAAAATCTATCAAAAGCCTAAGTTCCAAATGTGTATTCTTTCTTTTTATTGTTAATAAAATTTACCTTTTTTAAGAACAGGATTGGATTTTTGGTGTCCTTAGAGGTTTGTGCATAGCATAGTGAAAGCATCCTGCTTGATTAGTAACTTAGATTGGTTAATAGCTAAATCACACAGAGTTTTAATATCATGTGCTGCAAAGAGCCGCAAGAGACAGATTATAGAGCCACTTGTGGCTAGTGAACCTTAGTCTAAGTATCACCGATCTAGACAATATTTCTCTAATTTGCTTATGAGAATGTTGTATGAAACTGTTAAAAGCCTTACTAAAATCAAGATATATCATGTCGGCACCTTCCCCCCATCCGGTTGGCCATTAACCTTGTCAGAGGAGGAAATGAGATTAGTTAGTCATGATTTGTTCTTGACAAATCTATACTACTTGTTCAAGAGAGGTCCCTGTGGGTGCTCCAATCCAGGTGATGATGCGTCCCTATGCCTTTGGTTAGAGAGTTTTGCAGCAGTGCCCATATGGGTCAGGCACACATGGTGCCTGCCTTTGCTTGCTGTTGGTGCTTTATCTAGCTCACATGTGACCTGGACTCCTCAGTTCCTTCTCAACTGTCCCCGTCCTGAGACGGCACTCAGCAGTCCTGTTGAAAGCTTTTGTTTCTACCAGATACGTTTAGATAAATTAGTGAGTTAGGATAGTTTAGATACATTGTTTCAGTTATTAGAGTTATGTCCCCTACTAGGGGGAGGACAGGAAGTGGGGAAAGATTTTATTTCTCCATTCCTTAGTACAGTTGGTGTTAAGTTAGGAAAATGCCTGGTTCACCAGCATTTAAAATATGCACAACATGCGGAGAGGCGATGCCTGTGTCAGATGGATACACTCAATGTGTTTTATTATGTAGGGGAAGCTCACATTCCTCAGAAATGTGACCACCGTAACAAACTGAAAGCTAGGGCACGCAGGGATAGAGATCTGAGAATGAAACTCATCTTGATGGAGAAGTCATTAAGACCAGCTTCTGACCTGGGGCAGGAGCCCTCTTTCTGGTACAAATCACCAGTCTCTTCACTGTCAAGGTCCTCGGAGACCAGAAAATCTGCAAAAAAAAAAAAAAAATGGCCATCCTCTTTGCCTCATAAAGAGCAGACCAAGACAAAATGGTCACCAACTAAATCGCTCTCACTGGTGCTAGCTGCACCACGGATCAGTACGTATGACACTCTAGGCACCTCCTGCACCATCTGCGTGGTGGCCACTGCCAGAATCCAGCACGCCGATGTGATGTCTAATGGCTCTAAGTTGTCCGTCTCCACCACGGTACCGTCGACAGCACTAAAGGAGACGGCACTGACAGCCGCTCCTATTTCTGTGCCACGGCCCAATGCTGCTAGTGCAATGGCACTGACACAAACTGCACTGGCACTGACTCAGTACACTGCACTGCCAGTGCAATCGGCACTTCACTCTTCAGCACTGAGGCTCTCGGCACCACGTCACTTTATGCACCAAAGTATCTGTTGGTCTCCTTGACCCCAGAGTCCCCTCTCTTGGGCACTGATGTGTCACCAGGGCCAGCGGTACCACAGCAAACAGTTATCTCCAATAGCATCACAGTTCTTGAGTGATGACAATGAGGAGGTTGAAGGGGTACTCTCCCCTCACCATTCCTCCCCGATCAGGATGCCTATGGCTACTGGACCACTACGATCATGGTCCACATATGCGCACAACATGTCACCATGGTACGGTCACCCATGGATGGGATTTCCCTGGTCACTAGCCATACTGGAATCCCTGGGGGCTTACAGAAAGCACTGCAGCAGGTGCCCCAGCCCATGTTGGGAAGACACCAGAACCACACTTCCATCCTCGGAGACAGTAGTCACCAAAACAAGGGATGAATCCATGGCAGAGCATGAAGAGGACACTGCTCCTGACACCTCACCAATAAACAACGATTCATCCTCCTCACAAGACAAGGCTATTATGCCTCCACCCCAAAGACCGCTGATGACTTTATCCACTTTCAAGATTTATTCAGAAGAGTGACCAATGAGCTCAAAATTGCTCTGGAGGAAGTGCCAGAAACTCAATGTGAGCTAACAGATATCTTACAGACATCTTCCTCAAAGAGAGTATTGCCAATCAATGGCGCTATCATGGAATCTGCCAAGACTGTACGGCAAACTCCAGCCACCATATCTCCAACCTGAAAAAGGGAGGACAGAAAATATTACATTCCCTCGAAGGGATTAGAATTTTTATTCATGCACCCACCACCCAACTCGCTGGTAGTGGAAGCAGCCAACCAGAGGGGCAAACAGCACTTTTGGTCCACACCCTTCTATAAAGATAGTAAGAGGTTGGAGCTGTTTGGCTGCAAAGTAAATTCTTTTTCGACACTTCAATTCAGCATGACAAATTACCACGGCACTGCTTGCCAAATACGACCACAGAAACTATGGAAAGTTTATGGACTTTATTAATGAGATTCTGGAGGAAAAGAGACAACAATTTACATCATTGGTCTCCGAAGGACAAATGATTTCATGCATGGCTCTACAGGCCTGACTAGACATTGCTGACATGGCCACACATCTACCACTACAGCTGTGGTCATGCGACAAGTTTCGTGGTTTAATTCCTCAGCATTCCCATGGGAAATACAGAATATAGTTGAAGATCTCCCCTTTGAATGAGAACAATTGTTTGCAGCCAAAACCAATGAGATACTGCACACTGTGAAGGACTCGCAGGCAACTGTCTAGTCCCTCTGCATTCATACTCCTGCCACAAAAAGGAGACAATACAGGTATCAACCATATCAGAGGAATAATTAGTATACAAGCAGCAACACCAGAGGCCTTATGAATAACACCAACAATGACAAAGATCACAGTGGCCCCAACCTCCACCACCACCAGCATCTCAACCTCCTTCCTCTAAGCAACAAATTTGAAGGCTTGGTCGAGGATCTGGAAGACCTCTCCCACATTCCAGTGCCTACACAATCCATCCATCTATTTGGAAACCGTTTGCTCCCAGTCCCATGGACAGATGGGCCCTAGAACTATCCCTATGGGCTACACCCTTCCTTTACTATCTACATGCCCCCCCATCCCTCTTCAGGGACCCCTCTCACGAACATTTGCTACACCAAGAGGTAGATTATCTACAATTAGGGACAGCGGAAATTGTTCCTGTGGAACATAGGGGGACAGGGTTTTATTTCCACTACTTTTTAATGCAAAAGAAAAATGAGGGATGGTGATCCATCCTCAATCTCAGGCGACTGAACCAGTTCATAAGAGAGCAGCTGTTTAAGATGGTCACCTTAAGAACAATAAGCACTGGAGCAGGGGGACTGACTTTCAGCCCTCGACCTGTGGGATGCTGATTTGCATGTTACAATACACCCTACCTACAGGCGTTTTCTGAGATTTACGTTGGACACAGACCACTATCGATAAAAGATTTTACCTTTCGGCCTGTGAACAGCGCCTCACGTTTTCTCAAAAATCCTCACAGTAGTAATGGCACACGTGAGAGAACAAGGAATAATAATATTCCCTTACCTGGACAACTGTCTCTTGAAGTCACACACTCGATCAGACGCCATTTGCTCTACCCAAATGATTATAGATTGCTTCCAGAGTCTCGGTCTACAAGTAAATGAAAGTAAATCAACAATAGAACCAGCTCAACCGTTAGAATTCATCGGTGCTTACCTCGAGTCGGTGGCAGCGAAAGCATCGCTTCCACAAGACAGATTCGACACGATAAAGACATTCATCCACAGTGTGGTACAGCCCATGCATGCCTAAAACTTTTGGGCCACATGGCCTCATGCACGTTTGTGGTCAAACATGCGCGCCTGCACATGTGTTGCCTACAAGGAGGACTAACAACTGTCTACAGACCAAACAAACAAAGGTTAAACATACGATTAACGATGCCCCCTAAGGTCAAGGAACTACTAACTGGTGGACTTAACCATTCAACCTGTGCTCAGGGGTCCCATTTACACAAGATCCTCCATCACTTCTGATCACAACAGATGCCGCCCTCATAAAGTGGGGCGCACACGTGCAACATTGCACAATTCCTGGATTATGGTACACAGCCGAGACAAGGCTACACATAAACCTGGTAGACCTTCATTTCGTCTGCAATGCCTACCTCTACTTCCTACCATTCATAAGAGACCAAAACATAAGAGTAATGACTGACAACATCGCTTGCATGTTTTACGTAAACAGGCAAGGAAGCGTCCGATTGCACTTGCTATGTACCTGAGACTATGAGACTCTGAAATTGGTGCATCCAGCAGAATATCCACATCTTGGCTTCCTGCCTATCTGGATGCCAGAACACCACAGCAGATGAACTCAACAGACATTTTCCCCATGACCAGAAATGGGAATTAAATAATGAGGTACTGGAATGTATATTCCGAAAATGGGGCCACCCACAAATAGATCTATTCATGACTGCCCGCAACACCAAGTGTCAGAAATTCTGCTCCAGAGCATGTCTGGGAAGGTGATCAAAGGGGGACGTGTTCCGGACCGCGTGGAACACAGACGTTCTCTATGCATTCCCACCAATACCATTACTACCTAGAATAATACAGAAAATAAGGACTAACAAAGCCAGAGTCATCCTAATAGTCCCCACATGGCCAAGACAAGCATGGTATCTGTACATACCAAGGAAGTTGGCATGTGCCCCAATCACTCTTCTGCACCAGACGGACCTGTTAACACAACAAGAGGTTGAAATGCAACATCCGAACATAGAGATGCTACAACTGAAAGCATGGCTCTTCTACGGTTCTCTCATGGCAAACCAAGTTCTGAACAGGTCCAGGGGGTGCTGCTCCACAGTAGAAAACATACTACACATAACACCTACCTACAAAAGTGGAAGAGATTTACAGCGTGGTGTCCCACTGACGAACCACTGCAACATCTGCACCTCTTCCATTTATATTAGACTACCTCCTGGAATTAAAATAATCCAGTCTCTCCATCCATAAAGGTACACTTCGCAGGTATCACTGCCTTGCACCAACAAATCAGCAACACTACAATATTTGCTCACTCAATCACCAAGTGATTCCTCAGGGACATTCAAACCATCTATCCGGATGTGAGACCACCCACACAACTCTGGGACTTAAATCCTGAGCAAACTGCTCCCTGCTATACCTGTCCATGAAAGTGGTGTTCCTAATAGTGACCACATTCACTAGATAAGTGAGAGAAATCAGGACCCTCATGGCAGATCTTTTTTAAAGATAAAGTCATGTTAAGAACCTACCCTAAATTTTTCCCCAAGGTAAACTCATCCTTCCACATTAACCAGCCTATGCTCCTTCTAGCTTTTTTCCTCAAACCACACGAGAATGGATTTGAAGCTATGATGTGCACCTTAGACATTAGAAGAGCACTAGCTTTCTACTTGGACAGAACCAAGCGATTTAGGGTTTCACCAAAAGTATTTATATTCATCTCAGAACAGTCTTAAAGATACCGCCATGTCCACGCAGAGGCTCTCTAGGTGGATCTCTTAATGCATTCACCCGTGCTATCAGTTAAAGGCGCACAACCTCCAATGCAGACCAAGACGCATTCTGCTAGATCCATATCAGTGTCAGTAGCATTTCTAATTAATGTTCCCCTTATATATGACATATGCAAAGCTGCAACCTGAGCCTCCAAACTCACCTTTGCCAAACATGATGCAATAACGCAAGGCCCTAAGGAGGATACTTTATCATCATTTATTCTACCAACTCTGAAGCCCTCTCATCCTAAGAGGGCACTGCTCTATAGTCACGTGGAGTGGAGCACTCACAGGGACATCTCTCTCTCTCGAAGAGACGGTTACTCCCCTTGTGCAGTAACTGAGATTCTTTGAGTTGTGTGTCCCTGCGGGTGCTCCACTACCCACCCTCTTCCCCTCTATTTCTGAATTTAAAACAGACTGTGGTAGAGAAGGAGGAGTTCAGGTTGCACACGCGCACTAGATGAAACGCCAGTGGTGCACGAGATAGGCACTGCACAAGTGTGACCCATACAGGCACTGTTGTAAAACTCTCCAAGCAAAGGTGCAGGGTCGCACCATCACCTGGAGTGGACCACCCACTGGGGGACACATCTTGAAAGAAACTCAGTTACTGCATAAGGTGAATAACCATCTCTTACTATTACTTATAACCAGGGATCCTAGAAATCTGTTTGACACAGAAAAACATGAAATTTGTGTTTTTGAAGAGAATATTTAGATTTTACATTCTGTGAAAATAAAAACATTTTAACAAACTAAATTTTACAGAAAATACCAGTGTCACTTATTCAGTGTGCGCAGCCTCCCATTCTTGTGGTTGATTTATTAATGCATTTAAAATTTACAATGGAACCCCATTTATCTGATCTAATTGGGACTGGGGCAAGACTGGAGAATCAGAAATTTGGATAATCAGGAGAATTGGTAGAGAGCTTTCTGTCTGGAGCCCCTGGCCGCTGTCAGCCCAGGCACCTGGTGGTTTGATTAATACAGAGACGGATAATGGAGGGTTGGATAGTGTTTTACTGTGTATCGATGTTTTACTGTGTATCGATAAAACATTGTGTTCAGCTGATACCTATATATATTGTGGCTAGGGAAACTAAAGTTCAGTGTTTCAGTTGCTGAAAAATGCAGATTTTTATGTTTTATCGTAGAATTTTGGGGATCCCTGCTTATAACCGTGTTATTTTTAGGTGCTTACAAATTGCATACTTAATAATTTGTTCCAGTTATCTTTCTGGATATCAAAGTTAGGATGAGTGGCCTGTAGTTCCCCAGATCCTCTTTGTTCCCCTTTTTAAAGATAGGTAGAATGCTTTCCCTTCTGCAGTTCTTTGTGACCTCACTTGTCTTCCATGAGTCCTCGAAGATAATCACTAATAGTTCTGAGATTGCTTCAGCTAGTTCCTTAAATACCCTGGGTGAATTTTCATCAGGCCTTGCCAACTTGAATAGATCTAATTTAAGTAAATATTCTTCCCCTATTTTGGCTTGTGTTCCTTCCCCCTTGGTGTTAATATTAATTGTGTTAAGCATAACCCTTTCAGTGAAAACTGAAGCAAAATAAGTATTAAATGCCTCAGACTTCTTGGTGTTGTCCATTGTTAGCTCTCCTTCCTTGCTAAGTGGTGGACCCAGTCTTTCTCTTGCCCCTAATGTAATGTATATATTTAGCAACCTCTGGTGTTGAAAACTATGAAAGAGTTAGTGTAAACCAGGCATTGGTGTTTTTGTCACCAAGTCTGTTAGACCAGTGGTTTTCAAACTGCGGGTTGCGACCCAGTACTGGGTCACGGAATGTAAGGCACTGGGTTGTGGCGGCTCTGGTCAGCACTGCCAACTGGGCTGTTAAAAGACCCCTCAACAGTGCTGCCTGGCTAAGGCAGGCTAGTTCCTACCTGTTCTGACACTGTGCTATGTCCCAGAAGCGGCCAGCAGCAGTTCCAACTTCTAGGCGGGGGGGGGGGCACAGAGCTCCACAAACTGCCCAAGCACCGGCTCTGCACTCCCATTGGCTGGGAACTGGCTAATGTGAGCTGCTGGGTGGTACCTCCGTGTGAGAGCCATGTAGGGCTGTTTCTGCACCTCCGCCTAGGAGCCGGACCTGCTGCTGGCCGCTTCTGGGGTACAGCATGGTCTGTGGTGCCAGGACTGGCAAAAAGCCTTAGCATCCCCGCTGCACCGCTGACCGGGAGCCACCTGAAGTAAGCCAGTGCCCCAACCCCTGCCCCAGCCCCTGAGCTCCCGCCCAAACCAAGAGCCCCATCCTGCATCCCCAAGCCCTGACCCCTCCTGCACCTCAACTCCCTGCCCCAGCTTAGAGCCTCCTCTCACACTCTGAACCCTCATTCCCGGCCCACTCTGCCCCAGCCCTGAACCCCTCCCACACCCCAAACCCCTTATCCCCAGCTCCATTGTGTCGTGGGCATCAACAATTTTCTTCAACTGGGTCACCAGAAAAAAGTTTGAAAACCACAGATCTAGACCATCTCTGAACAATATTAGACAATATGTTGATAAAATCACATGTGCCTTTGTTCAGTGGTAAACTGGTGGAGTTGTATGAGTGCTGTATCTGTAGAGGGAGAATTTCTGAAAATGCTTGTTTTAAATAGTCCTTTGGAGATACTCTTTTAACGTGCCAGACCCGTGTAGAATCCCACTCTTCTTTAAGGGGAGGCCTCAGTGCCTTGGGCATTGAGCCTCTAGGCGCCAACATTCCTGCTTCTTGCTGTGAGCACTGTCTAGCAAGTGAAGCTGGAACAGATTCCTATTCAGAGGTTTTGACTCTTGTCAGGACCAATGCACCTCAGCAAGAAAAGATATCAGGCCATCTTTTCAAAACAGAGTAGTGTTTATTAGTTAGCTTCCTGTTCAGAGACTTTCACTCTCATCAGTGACCAATGCACCTCAGCAAGTATTTGCAATGACACCAAGCAGTCTTTTCAAAACAGAGTAGGGTTTATTAGTCAGCTGGAACACAGCATCAGGAAGTTCTTAGGTTGGCACATAGAGAAGCAAAGATTAAGACATAGTCCATATGGCTAAAGCCAGGGCTTCACTCAGTCAAGTGCTGAGTTTACATGTTCTGCCTGCTGGAGTTTCCAATTGTTAGGGGTCAGTAGTTCAGTCCTTGGGGTTCCCATTGTCTTTCCCATTCTCCATTGATATGGGTTGGTTTCAGTCAGTCCTTAAGACCCATTCATATCACCCCAGACAGTTATGTGATCCAAACAGCTCATGTCTCCTGCTCCTCCTGAGGGGCACCCTTCTGCACCCACTGCATAGCAATCCTTTAGTCAAGAAAGTCACTGTCATTCATATCGTTAATACAAATATAACAGAAAACTCCCACTTCGTCACAACCCTCTTTAAGTTTAGTTACCTTGCCATTCCATCTATTGGACAGAATATGCTGTTAGACTATCACAGGTTTTTCTTAACCTGTGGGTTATGATCCAAAATTGGGTTGCCAGAATGTGTCAAAAGATCACATGGGATGGCGGTGGGGAAATTGGGTCAATCTGTGGGGCTGGGGTGATTGCAGAGTGTGGTGTGCACAGACCCCACAATGGAGGCTCAACCTACTAGTCTGGATCTTGCAACTTGTGCACTGGGTCACGGTACTACTCAGGTTTGGCCCAGCTTCCCCTCCATCACAATGAGAATGGGGGCAACCAGGCCAAATTTGAGCGAGTGGCACTGCAACCCCATGTGCCAGGTCTCAATGCCACACACAGATTTGGCCCAGCTGGCTGCCAGGCTGAGCCTGAGCAGTGTTGTGACCCCCAGGGTTACTACAGGAGCGAAGCCCAGCCAGCCCTGCAGATCAAGAGCCACTATTGTACAGACAGAGTATTTATTTGGTACTTAAGTTAACGTGTATTTATCTGGAGTAAGTAATATTTAGTAAGTCAGATGTTTTTTGTACTAAAAGTATTTACCGGGTCGCAACAGGTCATCAAAGTTTACAAATGTGTCATGAGCCCAGAAAGGACTATGAGATGTCTCACCTGAGCATCTGCACAGGTCCTAAACCAAGTATGTCAGTAAATATGATGAGAAGAGAAAAGGAAAGATTAATAATGTTGCATATAGAATTCAGTGTTAAATGCTTATAAGTTGAAAACCTCAAATTTCTGATACATGAAACATTGATGTGTTTAAACTAACAGTAATTCCCAGTTTGTAGTTTCAAGTTTCGTAAACAACTTTGTCATGGAGGTAACTATCATGTTATGCTGAAGCTAACCCAGAAAAAAATTCTTGGTTGAAACAAAAAGTAGTTTTTTTGTGATGAGTAGCAAAAAGTAGTTACAAAATCTGCTGTAATATAATCTCTGTAAAATCAGCTTTTTCTGCCTTTTTATTTAAGATTCTGTTCTGATCAGGCAAGTCTTCAGTGAAAAACACAATGTGTCTGAATGTGAGGGGAGTTAATTGTTCATTCAGATAAGATGATCTGTCAAGAACAGTTTGTTTTGGTTGTCTGAGGCTCCCTATGCCATGTTACATGTATTGAATTTTGTCTTAAGTTCAGACTTTCAAATGGAATACTAATGTGAAGTTTATATATTTAAAAGGTCATTCACTATAAAACTGTCACTAAACTGTATTTAAAACTGAATGAAGCTTTCCTGTTGAAATTAATTTTAGTAATAATTTTTTTGTGATCTTTATAGTTGCATATAGTACAAAACTCTCCAAAAAGGTTGAAGATCAATGTGTAGTGGCAGCTTTAAAAACAAACAAACAAACAAACAAACCCTAACACAGTGTTAGGAACCATTAGGAAAAAGATGGATAATAAGACAGAAAATATCATGCCATTATATAAGTCCATGGAATGCCAATACCTTGAATATTGTGTGCAGTTCTGATCACCTTTCTCCAAAAAAGAAAATTAGAATTAGAAAAAGTAGAGAGAAGGACAACAAAAATGATTAAGGGCATGAAACAGCGTCTATATGAGAGTGGGAGAGAGAGAAAAAGACTGGGATTGTTCAGCTTAGAAAAGAGATGGTGAAGGGGTGACGATAGAGGTCTATAAAATCATGAATGGAGTGGAGAAGGTGAATAGCTAAATGGTATTTACCCCTTTACAATACAGTGGAGTCGCATCATAGGCGCATTTAACTTACGAGATTTTAACTATACGCACTTGGCAAAAGAAAACATAAAAGAGAAAAATAACAATTTAAATACTGTACCTGTAGTGCAGGCGATTCCACCCACCATTCCACTCAGTGAGCATTTGACTATATGCGATTTTCGCCTTACATGCTGACTTCAGAACCTAACTTCCGCGTAAGATGCAACTCTCCTGTAACACAAGAACGAGGGGGTCACCCATTGAAATTAATAAGCAGCAAGTTTAAAACAAATATAAGGAAGTACTTCTTCACACAATGCAGAGTTAACCTGTGGAACTCATTGATAGGGGATGTTGTGAAGGCCAAAACTATAACTGTGTTTCAAAAAGAATTAGATAAGCACATGGAGCATAAGTCTATCAATGGCTATTAGACAAGACGGTCAGAGATGCCACCCCATCCTCTGGGTGTCTCTAAATCTCTGACTACTAGAAACCGGGACTGGACAACAGGGATGGATCACTCATCATTGCCCTGTTCTGTTCATTCTCTGAAGCATTTGGCATTGGCTGCTGCCAGAAAACTGGATACTGGGCTAGATGGACAATTGGTCTGACCCAGTATGGCCATTCTCATGGTCGAAATTAATTAGATATTGAACACTTGTGTGTTTACTAGTTTGAAGCGAAGTTCTGTCTTAACTCATCCTGTCATGTAGACTTCAGGTATATTTTTAGCTCCTGTATGGTATGTAGTCCGTGAACAGTAACTAATGTAGGCCTTATTCTTATTTTTATCTGCACAAAGTGGCAAGTTTCAGGTCTTGCGTGTGCTGCAATACAACACAGCAAGGCAAGCTAAAAGCAGCATGATAGCATTAAGTCAGAGAAAGAACACTATTTAATAAAATTATTGTATTTAATTTCCTTTCACCCATCCAGAAATCAGAGGTCTCTCAGCTTTTGGGACAGTGATTCCAACTGGTTTGAACCCCCGTTACCCTCTGGTGGTTTTCTGGGTATTGTGTTGAGCTATGTTGAGTTAAGTATCTGAGATGCTGCAACTGAGGTTGTAGCGGTCTTAGCATTCAATTAACTGAAAAGTCTCTTTAGCTATTACATTAGAGGTAGTTTCTCTAACATTAGTTTAGCTCCAGTTTAATTGGCACATTTAGATGGTATTAAGTTCATATTGTCAACAGAATAAAAGTTTTGTTTTATAAATAAAATATTTTGGCTACCTCTATTTCAAAATATCCCAGTACTCTATTTTATATGCTGCTAGCAGAGTTAGTTATTTACATTTAAATCTATAGTTCTAGTTGAAGAAAGCACCTGAAATTGGTTAAAATTGGTGGCATTAGCCAGTGTGTAACTGAAAACATTTCAATTCATTCACATCAGAGGTTTTTTAGGGGAAAGTAATTAGCGTGTGGGCTGACTAAATGGTGGTCCAGATTGCCTCACGGTAAGATTAGAAACTATTGAATTAATAAACCTCCCCAGTCAGAGTTTGTCATGGAAACAGTGCAGTGTGTGTGATGTCAGTGTGTGTGATGTCAGTCTGAATTTTGGAGAAACTAAGAGATTAATTAGGAGCCCAGGGCTGCAAAAAGGCAATGTTAAAACACCTTGCTCATCTTACTTTATGTAGTAATACCCGTTGTCCTACAATTTCTGTTAACAAGCTATATCAGAATACATTCCATTTTCTACTCTTTAAAATTAAAACATTTTAAATCCTATTCCAAAGTGTTTGTAAATGTACAAACTGGAGGGGATGCCATAAGAGTCAAGGCTTAAACGTAGGAATATATGGGTGTTCTGGAGCCAGGAGTTTAAATCCTAAGAGTTAACTCAGTCCATCTTTATTCTAAATTAGATAAAGTAAATCCCATGCAGTTGGCTATCTGTAGGTCTTGTCTTGTCTTCTTGGTCATTGAAGTTAATTTGATATTTTTTTCAGAAGAGCAGGTATTTGTCTAGTCTGCATGGCCAAAATTCTGTCTTCTACCACTGCTGTACAATCACTTGGCTGGTTCCATCTATCCTATGGGACTACATGTAAGGGGTGTGCTGTATTTTCTTAAAATCTGAAGTGAAATAAACTGCAAGAAGGAAAGATACAAAGTACTTGCTGAAAAAACCTTGGAAAAAGAATAGGCAGCAGAAACTCTTACGGTCATCTACTGAAAATGAAAGGGAGGCTCTCATTCTTTCCTGTGTGGACTTTATTTTTTTGATAGTGGTTAGCTGTGTAGTTGCGAACATCGTTTTCAGAGCTCTTCAGCAGCCATGTATGAGTAATGTGAATTGTATTTTTAGCAGGGTGGATTTGATTTAAATTATTAGTCAGGAAGACTTGATTTAATCATGGATTTCTACATAAAAGTGCATTCTTGTTGGTTGTTATAACCTTAATACATATTCTTCACAACTCAAAGATAGTTGTAGGATCCATTTTTAGAAGTACACACTATACATTGTTAGAGTGATTTATTTTGAAAACTTTTCAGATTAGTTTTACAGCTATATCAGAAAATGAATGATTGTTTGGTTATTTCATTTACCAAAGGTAATTGAAGCAGATATTTATGAAGTCATTGGGAGGTGAACGATCTCCAATTCAACAGGTATATTTGGAGGATTTTCTTGCCATGCTGTATCAGGAGGAGAACATCACCACACAGACATTTAAATTGTTTTATTTAACTAAAGCAGCAATGTTATATAGTCTGGATTTTTTTCTTCAACAGCAAACACATCATATTTAACAAAGCAAGCATATCAATTTTTGAATTTAGTTAAACATTCAAGTTTTTTTAAAATCAGGTTTGTTTTTGTTAAAATTGTTTTTAACTAAAATAGTTAAATGAAATTAAAAAAAACAAAATCAAAAATTAAATAGACTGTGAGAAACTTAAAATATTGGCTTCTGAAGCTAACTCAGTCGTCTTCACCTTCGTTTTCCTGTTTTATTCATAATCTGGAAAAGAAAAACAAGCTTTCCTGCTTTTTCAGGTCCCAAACGGTTTCTCAATTTGGAATGAATTAATCCAAAGGAAGAAAATAGTCTTTCTACACCAGCAAAAGAAGCTACTGCTGCTAAGTGAGATTATCACTTCACTAGTCTCTGAATCAAAGAGCTTAAGTGACTTCCACCAGTTCACTGGTGTGACTCTTTAAAACAGTATCAGCAAACGTATCTTGAATGGGTCACTCTTAGCTCTGAAGTTTATTATAGTTGGCATTATGGTGGGATGATTGCTGGACATCCATGTCATAGCCAACTCCTCTTTTTCAGCTGTACCCTGGTACTGAGTATTGAGAATATTTGCAAGAAAATGAGCTGAAGATAGTGCTTGTCCCATTCGTTTTTTTAATGCTTGTAATTTAACTGTCATTGCATATTTCTCTTTTTAAGATCTCACTCAGTTCCTTCCAAATTTCAACAGTGTCAGCAATAAAACAGCTATTTCCCTGTTGTTCAAGGCTACAGAAATAGGCTTCAGAGTACTCAGCATATGTTAAACATTTCTCTTAAGTCCGATGTTGAGAACTTTTGGCTGTAACAGGGCCATCTATTTTTTCACAATTTTGTTCACAAACTGTCATCAGATTAGGCCAGTTCTTGATATAGTGCTCAAAAAAGTCTACCACTGAGTTCCATCGTACGTCTTGTGGGAGAGTTAGCTTGGTTCTTTTCACTTTTTTTCAGAGCAGCTGCTGCAAAGCGGTTGTTAGGGAAATATTTTGCAATTTCAACATTAGCCTTTATTTCTGGAACACCGACATGTTTGGCTAGGAGGTGCATCAAATAAGCACTGCAACCGTATGTTGTTAGCTTGGGACTCTCTTCTAAATAATTTCTTCTTCTCTTGGATACATTTGCAGCATTGTCTGTGACCAAGCTGCATACTAGACATTTGAATTTTTTTTTCACAGTTTGTTATAGTTTTTACTGCTATTTTTTTGTAAGTATTCTGCTGTGTGTGCATTTCCTGATGTATCAGTTGTTTCTGTAAGGAAGACATTCCCTTCTTCTGTTGTCACACAAGCACATAGAACGGGATCATTGTGGACATTGCTCCACCCATCAATACTCAGGTTAACAATTTTATCCTCTAGACCTTTTGCACACTGCTCAATTTCTCTTTCATACACTTGATCCAGCAATTTGCCTGTGACATTTGCTCTTTTGGGTGGACTATATCCTGGTCTTAATGACTGAACAAATGTTAATGAAGTGTGGGTTCTCAGTCATACGGAAAGGAAAGTTTGTTTTATAAACAAACTGGGCAATTTTTTCACCAATTACCTGTTTTTGTACTCTGCTGGTTCTTATCACAAACTTATCTGTGGTTATTTTTGGATAATGGAATTTTTTTCTTTCTTGCTACAGGTGATATACTGTGGCTATGTGACATACATGATATGACTGAAACACTATCATTGGCAGATAACTCTGAAACTGTAGAGAATGATGGTGATCTTGAAGGTGGATAGTCTTCAGAATCTTGTATGTTCAGGATGGATTCTCCTAAACAAAATAAGTCAATGCAGTTATTTAATTATTATTATCATACTGCTTCCTCCCTTCCTTTCCCAACTACATAAACGGGCTTGGGCTCATGGCCCCCTCTTCCCTTCCCTGTGAACTGCTGATTAAGGGAATTTGTGGCTGCAATTACTGCAAAGAAATGTATCTTCAAGGTAAAAAGGTCTGTAGAATACGCTTAATGTTTTAAACAGTAAACAGGGGTGGGGATTATTATATTCAGTATATTCAGTATATGGGCGTTTATATTACTAAATAAGGGTTTTGGAGGTGTGGTAGTAAATGTAGGTATTTACATATTAACGTAGATAAAAGTGTTATGTGCTTACTTGACTGTTGGGTCAAGGAGAACAAGTACCGCAATAAAGAAGCCCATCTACTGAATCCGCCTGCTCGTTCTCTAACATTATTGACACTCATCCAACGAAGTGGGTATTCACCCACGAAAGCTCATGCTCCAATACATCTGTTTAGTCTATAAGGTGCCACAGGACTCTTTGCTGCTATTATTGACACTCAGTACTACTTTTAAAGATGAAATTGTAAAAGGAAGATCTGCCTATTTCAGCCATTTATTTTTTATCACAACTGCGTCTAAAATGAGTAACAACTATATTTTTTGCTCAAACATGAGAATTCAAGAATAGTCCAGAAGGAAGACAGGCAGTCCTTGAGAAAGAAGTATGAAATAAAAAAGTTTACCAACCTGAAGATCCTGCATGTTCAGACGTGTTCCTTTCATCATTTTCAGTGCAGCTTCCTCCTGAGAAGGAACACTTCATTTGGGCAACCAGGCCTTGCATTTCTTTGTTGCATGCATGCATGTCTTACGCACAGGTAGAGGAACTTCATTAGAATATTCCCAAACTGGGTCTCTTTTATGGCCTGCTGGCATCATAGGTTTTCCCTTCTAGTGAGAGAATGGGGTGGTAGATCTCAAATCAATGAAGGCTACACTCAGAAAGACCTCAAGACTTCTGGAATATGCTGCTCAGACAGTTTCACTTTTGTTTCTACTGCCTGCCCTTCCCTTCTCACCTTTATCTCCAGACTTCTCCTTGTCCAGATCTTATTCCACCCCCAACAGTCTTCTGTTCATTGAACTTTTTTAAACGTTTCACTTTTAGAGAGAGGTAAGGGATTGATTCTGTGTACACAAATTTGCAGAGGGACAACAGGGTTGAGGTCTGTTATTTCTCACCTCTATATGTTGTTTGTTTATTTAAAGCCATTTTTGCTGTTAACAAGCATGTTATCTCTGGAGACGAAAATTCACAGTTTGAGAACTGCAAAACTGAGCATCACTGATGGTATCTTCTAGACCAGAGGTTGGCTACCTACGGCACGCGTGCCGATTTTTAATGGCACAACATTTTAATTTAATTTTAAATGAAGCTTCTTAAACATTTTGAAAACCTTGTTTATTTTACAATATAACAATAGTTTAGTTTTATAATATATAGACTTATAGAGAGAGACCTTCTAAAAAACATTAACGTGTATTACCAGGACACACAACCTTAAATTAAAGTGAATAAATGAAAACTCGGCACACCACTTCTGAAAGGTTGCCGACCTCAGTTCTAGACTGAGCCCAATTGGGTAGGTATAATGATTAACCTAAATAATCTATACAGAAGCCCATAAGATTGGGACCCTAATCCATGAACTGTTGCAACTCATTTAGAAAACTTCTCTTAAACATTACATGAATATATTATCTCATACTATAGAAATAGAATTTATAATCCCTATTCCATCATGAGCTATCTTTGAGCTATAATGTATCTTAATAAAAATAGATAGGTTTTTCCTCAAAAAGCATTTTATCAAAAAAATCCAATTTAATTTAAAAAATCCAATTTTTTAAAAATCATTAATTTGTATCCACCCTGATTTTTAGCCTTTTTGTGAAGAAGAGGTGGAAACACTAAGTTAATTTTAGGTTTTTAGTTGAGTTTGTGTTGTATTAAATAATTATTTTAATTGTCTATGCTCTAGTAGTTTGTATATGGTAGACAGATGGGATCTGACATAATTGGGCTTGTTTCTCCTGGTAACCTTTTTCCATTCTATTTTGATGCTATTGTTTATTGAGGAGATGGGGGACTTTGAAGATACCTTCCTCTTCCCAAAGTGTATAATGGTTTGTTAGCTGAATCAGGATATGTAGTACTCCACTCATTCATTGTTCCTCCCACCACCCATAAATATATGACGGGTAGGGTTTGAACATTTTCTTCCATGTTTAGTGATGTATTGTCTGCATCATAGCCATATTCCTTAAGTTCCTCCTCTGCTGGTTTTGAAATCACATTTTCCTTTGAAATCAGACCACTGGGAAGTGGATCCCTGTTTGGATGTACCTGGTGTACAAAGCAGCAATGAAATGATTCCTTTTACTCTGAAGTTTATATAAGATTGTGAATGTATGTTCTTCGCAGGCCTCTGTATGTTCCCATTCTGGGATAGAGTGCCACCTGGAGCCTCAAGGTACAAGGAGGCATTCTTTGCAGGAGTGGATATACAGAGGCACTGTTCAAGGATGTGCAGTTACTGATAAGTACTCTTCCTTCCTCTCTGGCATTTGGAGGGCTAACATAGTTAGCTCTTTCTTCTTGGTATAACTGCAACCATATTTCAGGTGATGTGTATGTAGTATGCTTACACTTATCTCTTACTCCCCCCGAAGTACTATACTGCCAGGAGGCAATGTGCTTAATGTACATAATTATTTGAAGAATGTTAATGATATGAAGAGGATCTGGTAAACAATTTGAAAAATACTGTGAGGCAAGGGAGAAAAGGGAGTTTCCTCTTCCATTCTATTTTTTCCATATGGTGGCCAGATAGTGTGTATAGGGGTTGCCAATAAAAGGCCAACATATGCTAATAGTTAACCACAATTATTTTCTATTGTATTAGTTAACATTTCTATTAAGAGAAAACTGTGATATCTTTTGGCAAATATTGACTTTCTAATGTCCAAAGAACAGCTTCAGAATGGAACATGGCTGCATTTACTCTGGCATTTGTGTGTGAATGTAATCTTTTCTTTCAAATATCTTTCTAAATCCATTCAGGGGAGTATCAAGTCTGATTCCTGTTCTTTTCCTGCTAGTCACCACAGTTAATGCCATGTAGTTAACAATTTTCTATATCAAGAAATTCCACTCTTGCTCTTCTAAAGACCTCATCTTAAGTTTATGCTCCCTTGTTCTTGTATTTACTCCAGCTCATACAATGCTTCCTCCTTTCTCTTTTACAATGAATATGCTGCTTACCTCAGTGAATTTCCATGTGCAGAGGGCAGGAACAAGTAACAGCAGAGATCTATTTATATAAATTTCTGACTAAAAGATTGCAGCTTTGTTAAATAACTTAACAAGATAACATCTAAAGCAGTGTTATTTATAATTTTGAAGACTGAGCTTGCACTTCAGGAAAATGAAACCACATGTTTCTCTCCTAATGTCTCCTGCTATTTGCTTTTAAATGTCTGCACATCTTAATTTATATATTTTTCTTTTCTCCTCTTCCCCCCCCATCCTTTCAACTGCCCATGCCTTGGTACGTGCTAATTTATCATCTTGATAATCATAATGTTACATGCTTTTATGAGCAGTAAAATGTTTTAAATGTCAACATTGAGCATGTCTCCATAGTGCACTAATGTGCAGTAGCTGAGGTATAAATTCTAGTGCACACCACCATGTCATGCACTAACTGTCCGTGTGGACTCTGCTGGCATGTGCTAGAAGTACTTTGCACTAGATTCTTTGTAGGCAAGCTCACAGTTAACTACCATTATTAGTAGTTATCGTGAGATAACAGGATAGGACAGTTCACACCACTCAAACTGTTATTTTAGGCTCTCTGCAGGTTTAGGCATATCTTTGTAATGTGTTTCCAGGTTTTCTGTGCAACCACAACAGCTGGAGACTTTTTTTAATGAAAGAGAACAATTAAACGGGCTCTATTCCCCCACACACACAGTGTAGTTGCCAAACTTTGTTCTGCTCCATTTGGGACATTTAATGCAAACTGATTGTGTTTATTTGCAAATAATTTGAATATAACTCTAAACATAAGATAACGATCAACACACCCTCCCACAAGCAGTGGCGAGGGTGGGATGTGGAGCTGAACAAAACTTGATAGCTCTAACTAGGAAAGGTACTTGGTGGATGAGGATTCTGAGTGGATAGTTTACAATTAGGAGGGGCATGGGGTTTCTCAGGATGTAGGTGGGTGCTGCAGCTGCTTGGGCATAGGGAACTCCTTGTGGGATAGAAATTGTTATGAGCTGTGAGCATAGATAGGTGTTGGGGTCAGGGGGTTCTGGGGAGCAGGGGGATCCTGGGTGAGTAGGTGGGTGTTGGGAGCTCCTGGAGGTACAGAGAGCTAGGGGAAGTGGGGGCAATGGTTCCTCTGTTAGGAGGATTAGCAGATGTTTATACCTTCCTGTGTGTGGTGCTGCGTGCTTTGGGAAAATATTAATGTAAAGACAGCATGTTCTGGTAGCAGTGGTAATGTCAGCATATAAGGCATTGGGACTGTACAGTGGCAGTCCCCTCATGGGGTTAGCCAGCTGCCAGTCTTCTTCAGGCGTGCTCTACAATCCAGCTTCTATGCATGGTGCATTTAGCTGCATTTTCTCCAAAGAATGACTTTGTTTGTTTTTCTCTTAGAGCAGCAATGTGAATTAGGTAATATCTTTTATTGGGCCACTTCTGTTGGTAAGCAAGAGACAAGATTTTGCGCTTACACAGAACTCCTCTTCCATTCTTTTTCCTCTTTTTCTCATCTGTTCCTGTTGTTCCTCTGTACCGTCTCTCTCATTGCAATAAATATTGATCTTTCTAATGATATATTTCAAACTGGCCTTTGGTGTGCTGCCAAGTCTACTCATTCATTAATATCTCCTAGCTATTTTTTGTCCCTGGTCTGAATCTTGTATTTTATTATGGTATATTCTCTCTTCCTATGTTTTGTCTTTCCTTTTTTACCTTTTCTTTAAAGCGAGTTGTAAAACCACCCATTTGCTTATACTGCTAAGCCCGTTGAAGTCCTTTTAAATTTTGTCATCCTTCATATAGGCTTGGCCCACCCAGTTTAATGTCCTTAAAATGTTATTCCTTGTATTGCATGGTCCTGCTTCTAGGTTCTTATTAATGTATAATATAAATAAAATCGGTTCTGCTCCTGATGCTTTTATTATTCCAATAAATGTCTCCCCCCCTCAAGCTTCTTCTACAAACAAGCATCTTCAGTTTCAGAATTCTCTTTAAGTAGCTCACCCTCTTGTATAACATTTACTGAACATGTAGATTAATCTCTGCACAATACTGTATCATGTCATTCCTAAAGTAAGTCATGCCCATGCCTTCCCCTTGCTAACTTATTATTTTCTCAGTAAAACAGTATGAGGCATGTTCAGTGTAATTTCCTTTTTGTGAATCCATGCTGACTCTGCTTGTCTTTCTTAGTGTCCTCTTAATCTGTCCCTGGTCAATACCGTCTTTAACTAGTTTTCCTAGATTCTTTCTAAAAGACAAAACTTTCAATCCATTCTGCTTCCTGGAACACTAATTATGTATGTGAATATATGCATGTTGGTAGCAACCCCTTTAGTTAGATTGCCTTACTTTTGTCAAGGCAATCTAACATCTCTATTGTTTGCTGTAGTGTTTGAACTTTGACGGGACACATTTTTAGTAACATACATATCTGTGTAAAAATTGAATCACCATTTGTGGTTGCTGGGTCACTCTTGCTGTCTGTCCCTGTGGTTGACTTGTCGAAGACCAGCAGTAAATGTTCTCTGGAAGGCCTCTTCTCTGGATCTTGTTCCCTGTGACTGTTCACCAGAGCTAAATTTTGAAAAGTTTGGGTTCAGTACATATTTGGTCAGGCTTTTAAATTAATTAACAGGGTTATTGTTGCAGAAGGGCATAGAGGTATTCTAGAGATTTTTAATTTGTAGAGTTATTTTTGTTAATTTTTATTATGAGGCATGCATGGGCAGATGGGAATGGAGTTGTTAGAGAAAATAGCTGTAAAACTTCACATTGGTTGTGTGTACTGTGAAAGTGATTAATCATAATCTGAATAATAACTGCACAATTTCTGCAGCATCGTCTCCCAATTAATCTTTGAAAAAGTTATATTATGTGGTGAAGAAAACCAGTGATTTTGTTCTAAAGTGCCTTACACATTTATGGTGCTTTACAAGTGGGTAGTGGAAAAGTATGCTATCATAAACGCATCTTGAGTAAATGGGGTAAAATGAGCCAATGAACTCAGGAAAGGAGAGGTTTTATGGGGTTTAATCAATTCAAAATATTTTTTTAAAATACACTAGGGATGTAAGTTATCTTTTTCTTGTAAATTTTGACTGCTGTAGAGTTTCCTGTCTTATGAATAATATTTTTACTTATCCAGAAAAAAATATACACGTATAGTACGGCAGCTCTACTCCAGATAAAACTTAGTTAAAATGCAATTGTGGGTGTTAAAGGTTGGTGTTGCTCTGACCAATTATAGTAGAGCCTTCTCAACCAGCAAAGTGTCTGTATAGGGCTTTCAGAAAAGGAGAAAGAACGGCTGTTTATAAACTTGTTCTAAACACCCTTGCTATCTTAGTCTTGGACTTCATGTCCTCACTGAGTCCTGGGCATGTATGCGTGTGTGTGGAGCTATGGGGAGGGTGTTGGCAAAGATGAAGTAAACATTCGGAACTGGAAAGAAAATGCTGCTGAAGTAAATTGTTTGACAAGCTAATTTCATTATTTACTTAATTTATTTAGTAACTTTACATTTTACCTCTTTTTAGTAAGGACATTTCAGACACCAAAATCTTAAAGGATGGCATATTCAGCATTAGGAAGTTTGACAAAGCAATGTAGAAACATTGCAAAAAAATCTAATCCAAGTCCTGACATTGTGCTAGAGTGCTGTGTGTTGCAATTCTTTAAACTAGCTGGAGCGTTAAGTAACTTTTAATGCAGTTTAATCTCGCATCATCGAGCTCTCTGGGTCACAGATGCTGTAATGTGATATACATTATTATTTATGCAGGAATAGAATTGACTGAGCCAGTCAGCATGTGAGGGTACTACACCATTACTGATAAAGAGCTATGCACTTTTTTCACAGTTATGCAAGTCCCTGCACTGTCTGTGGCTGGCTGATTTGCATAATCAATATACAGTTATTTCTCAGCTTTATAGTATGTGGATCCCTCTACTCTTATTGGCTGACAGCCATTCTAGTGTGGGGATTTGTTTGATCACTTCGTAGTTATTTCTCAATAACTGCACAGTAAATATGCAAGTATTTCTCCGGCTACTATAATTCTGGTACTCTGATTGGCTAATATATTCAGACGTTTTAAGATGCTTGCCTGCAACATAGATGCTGCCTCAGTCTCTTCTCTCACTTCACCTGATGCAGAAAACAACCCCTTCCCCACATACACACACACATACCACTCCAAAAGAAAACAGGACTTTTAAATTCTTCTGGTAAATCTTATTGTTTGTGTTTTGGTTAAAGTGTTTGAAACCATTTGGTTCCTTTCCCTGCTTTCTCTTGTCTCTTCCCCTCTTCCCATGGCAGCGAGGCTCTATTCCCAGGACAATTAATATATTTGTATGTGTGTTTATATTGGGATTTATCCTAGCCGTGCCCTCTTAATTAAAGTTTGAAACACAATCTAAACAAAATAGATTGTGGGTATTCTGGAAGACAGAGCCTTGCATACCTGTAATGAGGGAAGAAAAGTTGGGAAAGCAAAGATGGAGAGAACGAGGAAGGAGGGACCAAAAGGGGTTAACTTTTATTAAAGCAATTTGTCTTTCATAACTCTTTCATTTTATAGTTTCTGCTGCTTCTATGTAGAATATGAATATTTCATTTAATGTAATATTTCATTTAATGGTAACCTGTGGATGTGCCCTAGTAACTTGTTAATAGTAGGTAGGCACTCAGTTATAAGTGTTGAGTGGAATAGACTTGGTTACCTTGAATGTTGTGTATGACCATAGTTGTAAAATCATATCTATTGGATATGAAAAAGACCTACAGTACTGAGTTAATCTAGTCCATACCTGGCCTTTGCAGGATTGTTTCCTACAGTATTATTTTCAAATGCTTTGTCTAGTTTAGTTTTAAATTTAATGCTTTCAGACTCCCACCACTTCTTTAGGGATACTGTTCCTAACGTGGTTATTTAAGGAGTGTTTCCTTATATCCAATCACATTTTTTTCTTTTCTCAATGATAATAGATTACTCCTCTTTCTGTCTCTTATGACTGCTCAGAACAGTTTCTCTCTCACTCTTTGATGCTTAACATTCTTAATACACTTGTAAATATTTCTCATCTCTTCTCTTTTTCCTACCCAAGTGTTGTTTAGCCTAGACACACATTTTTATAGTTCTTCAAAAGTTAGTCTCTCTGGCCCCTTAATAATTTTCCTTTTCTTCAGTATACATAGAATCTTTATTGTATTGATCTCTCCAAGACTGAACTGGTCTTTAGTCTTGTCAAATCTCACCAAGAACATAGAATCATAGAAGTATAGGACCGGAAGAGGCCACAAGAGGTCATTTAGTTCAGTTCCCTGCCCTCAAACCAGGACTAAGTAAAAACTAGACCATTCCAATGATGGAGATTTCACAATCTCCCTAGGCATTTTTTTCCAGTACTTAACAACTCTGACAGAAAGTTTTTCCTAATGTCCAATCTAAATCTCCCTTGCTGCAGTTTAAGCCCATTGCTCTGTGTTCTATCCTCAGCCATTAAGGAGAACCATTTTTCACTCTCCTCCTTGGAAACATCTTTTATGTACCTGAGAACTGTTATCATGTCCCCTTTCAGCCTCCTCTTCTCCAGACTAAACAAACCCTTTCTCTCATAGGTCATGTTTTTTAGACTTTTAATAACTTTTGTTGCTCTTCTCTGGACTTTCTCCAGTTTATCCACATCTTTCCTGAAGTGTGGTGCCCAGAACTGTATACAGTACTCTAGCTGAGGCCTTGTGTCTTGTTTATAACACTCCTGCTAATACATCCCAGAGTGATCGCTTTTTTTTGCAACAGCACTACACTGTTGACTCATAATTAGCTTGTGGGTCACTATGATCCCCAGATCACTTTCTGCAGTACTCCTTCCTAGGCAGTCATTTCCCATTTTATGCATGCAATTGATTGTTCCTTCCAAAGTGGAGTATTTTGCGTTTGTCCTTATTGAATTTCATCCTGTTTCCTTTAGACCATTTCTCCAGTTTGTCCAGATCATTTTGAATTTGAATCCTATCCTCCAAAACACTTTCAATCCTTCCCAGCTTGTTATCGTCCACAAACTTTGTAAATTTACTCTATGCCTTTAGCAAAATCATTTATGAAGATATTAAACAGAACTGGACCCAGGGCAGATCCATATGGGACCCCACTTGCTATGCTTTTTCAGCTTGACTGTGTACCATAGATAGCTACAGTGGAACCTCAGAGTTGTGAACATCAGAATTACAAACTAACCAATCAACCACACACCTCATTTGGAACTGGAAGTACGCAATCAGACAGCCGCAGAGAGCCTCCGCCCTTCCCCTGCCCTCTTCTCCCCCCCCCCCCCAAAAAACACATGCAGTCCAGTCCAGTGTAGAGTAACTTGAAAAAAAAGAAAAAGAAAAAATTTGATGAGGTAAGGAAACTGTTTCTGAGCTTGTTTCATTTAAATTAAGATGGTTAAAAGCAGTGTTGTTCTTCTGAATTGTAAAATTTCAAAGCTGTATTAAGTCAATGGTCAGTTGTAATCTTTTGAAAGAACAACAATAACGTTTTGTTCAGAGTTACGAACATTTCAGATTTACAAACAACCTCCTTTCCTGAGGTGTTCATAACTGAGCTTTTACTGTACTCTCTGGGAATGGTTTTATAATGGTTCCCACATTATAATAGCTCCATTTAGGCTGTATTTCCCTAGTTTGTTTATGAGAGCGTCATGTAAGACAGTATCAGAAGCCTGACTAAAGTCAAGATATACCAGATCTATTGTTTACCACCATCCACAAAGCTTATTACGTATGGTAATATTGTGCTCTATTTGGAGGCTCCTGCTATACGTAGGTGAAATTGACATGTTCATGTAATTCTAAGGATTTGTCATTTTTATATTTTTTACAGTAGTGCACGGAGTATCTTTTGATTTCTTAATTTTTAATTTTGTTTTGTGAACAGTAGAGAAATACTGCCTGGTGTTTTTAGAAGAACCTAGTACTGATCTGCACACTAACTTGCACTGCCCACGCACAGATTTGAACAAAAATAACTCAATTGCTTACATCTTTTTTTTGTCTTGAGGCGAATTTTTGTCTTGATCAACCCTCAAGGAGTTAGCTACCAATTCTGAGTTTCAGTGGGAGTCAGGTGCCTGATACCCTTAAGCTCATTTGGAAATACTAGTTCTCAGTCATTCACAAGTACCAGTCCAGATGGAAGAGTTGAGCTTCCTTTACCTAGCAACTTGAAAACAGAAAATAAAATTTGGAGCTATATTTTAAAAATGAATCATGCACAATTGGAAAGGCCTGACTCTTGTTCCCACGTGTTGCATATTGGGGTATGCATACACACACAACCAGAGACAGAACTGACTGACTGTGCGTGCCAATCCCCAAGTTGCCAATTCTTAAATTACTGGAAATTTCGATCTGTTGTGAGTGAATGTTAACAGTTGTGTTACTGCTCTGTACAGGATCTCAAAATTCTTTACAGACACTGTACAAATGTTACATTTAACAAGTAAATTGACCTTTGCCACTGCAACTCTACATCGGTAAGGGTGGGGCTATTAAAATTAAACCACATCTTTTTGAAGTTGCTGGTGAAAGTATGTACCTGTTAACGGAAAAAATCTCTCCCTTTGAGCACCCAAGCAACTAGTGAAGACTTTTAACAAATACTATGAAATGTACTTTACTAAAGGTGAGAAAACCTAAAACATTGTTGAAGATAAGTTTTGTTTCAAGTTTTTTCCTCTCAAAGCATTTGGCTGAATTCTCGAGTTATTTATCCCTTTGGACTTTGTAATAGTTTATGTGGAAGTTGCTGTGCAAAGTTAAATTGTATTGTATTCCTGTGTTTTTGTGCTGTGAAACAATGTTAAATGCTTTATGAAGCAAAGACTAGTTATATATTTTTTCAGTTTTCTTACATAACCTTATAGTGTTTTCCATGAGACAGTAGAATCTGACTGTCTCACACTCCATTCTAGTCTTTTCCTATTGGTTAGCAAAGATGTACTAGCAGATAATTTAGTGAGGTCTCATGCCACTTCTCCAAGATTCTTTTTACAGAATATACTATGATATTATAACAATATAATAGATTTCATATATAAAGTTTTTATTAATGACATAAATGAACAAAGTTCATTTTGTGTTGTATTATCTGTTTTGTTTTTGTACACACATTTGCTAATTCTCAAAATTAACTAATTAGCAATGGGGTTTTCAGTTAGTGTGAGTTAGCTGAGATTCTGCTGTTTCCATATTTCATTTGTTGTAACAAGTCAGTCTTCCAGAGAGTTATGTGTTTTGGATCATTTCTGCTGCTCTGTTGACAGATTCATAGAGTATTCCATTCTTAGGACTGTTTTCATCTTGATTTTTAGATTAACTAACGTGCCCCCTACAACTACATATCTCCCCTTCATGCTCATTTAGAACAGAAGACTGGGAATCAGGACTCCTGCATTCTGTTCCTGGCTCTGCTACTGATTTGGTGTGTGATCTTGGCAAAAATCTTTGTTCTGATTTTCAAAAATGCTGAACAGCTGCAGTGCTTCCTGCTAACATTCTGTGCCTCATTTTCCTCAGATGTAAAATCAGTATAGTGATGCCTATTTCACACAGGTATCTTATGTGTTAATATATGTGAAGAACATTGGGACCCTTGGGTGGTCAAAGTACAAAGTAGTATTTTTCTTAGAGGAGATGCTTACTGAACCAAAAACTGTGTAAACCATGATAAGTCTTGTTACCTGTTTACCTAAAACCAGGCTCCAGCAATGTCTGAAATTATTGATGCTCATAAATGGATCATTATTTCTCATATCATTGGTATATGGTTTTATCAGATCCTGAGCCACTTTGAGCAGCTGTTCATAGGTATGTATGGATATACTTGGTATTAAACTTATTTTCCTTTTGTTAAATCAATTTTTGCTGGTGAAGGATGTTATATTGGTTACCCTAGAGCAGGGGTCTCATAACAAGTTTTTTGGTGGCCACAGAGTGCAGCCACCAACTCTTGCTGGTGGCTGCTCTGACAATTTTTCCTAAAATACTTAATTAACTTTAGGAAAAACAAATAAATATGGACACACACACGTCCAAATCATTGTAATTGATTTATATAGGGGTGGTGGTTGTTTTTTTGGCCAGACTTCAATAATAAAAATAATGAACAATTGTCTCTATTATTTACTGGACCTAAACAGAATAGAAACACAAATAAGGTGCTTTGCATGTTTTGCTTTTTTGACTGATTTTTTTTCAGACTTGCTAGCTAGTAAGTCTGCTACTATGTAAATCGATAGTTGTATATTTGTTAATATCACTTTTCACAACAAACTTACTCAGCCTTGGCAAGCTGGGGGTCAAATTAAGCTCTGGGTGGAGGGGGGGCAGGGATGATGAGGGAGCTGGGTGGAGGGACAAAGGAGGCAGTGGGGGTCAGGGTGATGGACCGGGGGCAGGGAGGTGAGCCTAGCGTCCCACTGCACAGCTGGGAGGAGGACGACGCAGTGGGGTCAGGGGCGGTGTAGGGGGGGTGAGCCTGGGGCTAAAGCCTAGTATCGCACTGCACTGCTAGGGACTGGAGGAGGCAGTGGGGTCAGGGGCAACATGAGGGAGGAGCAGTGAGTCCGGGGCTGGGGGATGGAGCCCACTGCTGCGCAGCTAGAGCCTGGTGCCCACCCCAGGGCTGGAGCCCAAGCCCCGCCACCCCGGAAAGATGAAGAACTCACACCGGTTATCTGCTCCTACAGTGTGTGGGTCTCCAGAAGAGGGTAGGAACCAGCACCTGCTGGCGGCACTGGGGGAGGGCCCACTGCTTCTCCCCATCCTCATTGTAACCCAGGAGGCTGTGGCCTCAAGAAAAGGCCCTGGTAGCCACATGCAGATGTGGTGGCCGCATTTGAAAGAAACTGCTCTAGAGACTGAAATCCTTGATGTACACAGTATGTGTGTGTTTGCTCATCCTTTTCGGTACAGAGTCCAGGTAGAACAGATAAGCTTTACAATGTAACGTAAAAGTAAAAAAAATCAGGTTCTGATGAAAGCGAGTCCCACAGCTGAAGACCCCGTGCTGAAAAAACAGTCTGACTCCAGTCACTGTGCAATTAAAATGGGGACTGCTTTGTACAAAATAAATTTCAGATTTCAATATATCCAAAGAAAATTGTCCTCGTTATCCTGATGGGCTTATATTTGCTATCCCAAATAAATTAAACCCTGTAATTTTATGTACCTATATGTAATATTGCAAAACTTTTGTTGTGATTGTAATAAGTGTTTGTGAAACATGTATATGATGTCTTCATCTATAAACAATGTAGGTAACGCATAATTATCTGTTTTTCCTTTAAAGTTCCATTAAGTGATTTGCACACTGTTATATTGGTTTAAGATTCAGTTCCATATCAGATGACGATGGCTCTGAGTTAATGCAAAGCACTTTTTTGATTAAGTTTCGAATCAGATAATAGATATTCAATCAGAGCAAATAACAAAATAATTTTAGTATAGTATGTGCTAGAGACTGCAGAACTCAGCTGGCTGGGTCAGTAAGTGCTGACCCAGTCTTTTACCAGCTCATTTGGAAGTCAAGCTGTGTTGTAATAAATGGATTGTTAATATAAAAAAAAAAAATCTTAATGTATTGAAAACAGGGAAAATAGTGGAGAGAACTGTCCAAATGATGAGAGAAGAGAAACATTTACAAGTTAGTTGGCATGGGTTCAGAATATTATGTTTCCAGACTGTTTGGGGGAAAAGTTTGGATTAAGAGTACTGCTACTCTGCATGTATATAGTGCTTTTCATCTCACGTTTCATGTCTCTTGTCAAAAATGATTTAAGTATTAAGTGAAAAGTTGAGACACAAAGAAATTAAACGAGTTGTGCAAGGTCACACAGGAATCCATTTGCAGAGTCAAAAATGGAACTCTGATTTCCTGCCTCCCAGTCTTCTGTTCTAACCGTACAGCTTGGTCTCCTATGTCTGTATTCTCTAGAAATATTTTTGTATATAAAAGGAGTTGGAAAATTTTACTATTTTGTGGGTTAAACAAAGGAAGAAAAGCTGCTGAAATGGATTTTTCCAAGTATTAGTGTTCGAAGATTTGTGTAGTATATCAGTCTTGCTTTTAAATGATTTAAATCAGTTTTCCCTCTCATGTCCCTTCTGTCGTACAATATACTTAACTTTCTTACTCTCTCAAGCTAGCTATTATTTTTGCAGTTATGTTTTTTAATTTGGTTCTTTGCTGTGACCCACGGTGACAGGGCTACCTGCTAAATGTGATTCTTTTAGCTAATGAATGAAATATTACAGCAGGAAAAATTTTGCTTGTATGGGTTTGACTAACAAGTAAAACAACAGAAAAACTGTATATAAAATATTGCTAAGCACTGAATGGGAATATTGTCAAATTCTGTATGTGTGTGTGTGTGTGTGTGTACAGGAACTTGACAAGAGGAGTTGGTAGATTTAGAGAGATTCTAAGAGCTGTTGAAACAAGAACTACACAAAATCTGCGAATGGTAAGTTTTACAAACTTACATTGCTTAAAATCTAAATGTTGTATAAATGATAAACATACATTTATTACAGAGGGAAACAAATCAGATTACAGCACAGTAGTCTATTAGTCACTAAAACCTATCCAAATTTGGTTGCAAAATTTGGGGTTATAATAATTAGTAAAAACAGAAGAGACTGTTTGATCAGCTGTCTTTCTTCCCCTCCCTCTATTCATCTGACTTACCTTCTTTCCTTCTTTATCTGGTTGTTGTGTAAAATGAATTAGTCTTGGAACCATGATCAATGTCTAATGAACATTACTGTATTTCAGTTCCGCAGAGGCATTGTTTAATTACTCTTAGGGTTCTGTACTATCTTTTTTTGTTTTTCCAGAATACTGACTTTGACTTCCATTGTCATGTAAATTACCTCTTTCTTCTCTCTCATAAAACTTTTTCAAAAAAGAGAAGCCATCAAGGAGATTCATATCCATATCCATATAAAGTAAACATTCACTAAACAAGTGTTAACAAATATAAATCAAAAGTTTTCAGATAAGAATAAAGGATATGCAACATTCATTACAACACATTTTGTCTTTTGTTATTCTGAACCATTTCTACAGACATCCTAGACGAGAGTTCTAGTATAGTCTCTCCAAAACTTTCAAAACACCATTAGAAAATCAGTTATCAGTTAGCTTTTTTTAATGAGATTCCAAAACCACATTTTTCATAAATGGTGAAATATCAGACATTTAAAGGAGGCCAGTAATATTCCATGTACAGAGTGTAAATAGAACAATAAGAAATGGAATGTAGGTTTCTTACATTACAAGGACCAAAAAATGATGTCACTTAGACAGTGACACTTCTGGCTCAGTTGCTAACTATCTGTTGCTGGGAAATGCTGACAGCTCTTGTACAGATGCTGAGGTTGTCCCATTTCTATAGTAGTCCACTTTACCACATCTAAGACTCAGAGTCAGAATTTTTCAACACTGTCATCCAGGGGTCATATGTAGCTAACACACACATGTGTAAAGCATTTAGAAAGGGATTACGCTGATATTTTTGGATTTAAGACAGTCTTTTTATTTTAAGCTGGAGAAATAGAAATATACAGTACCAAGAACATTTTGGCCAAAAAGTAAACCATTTTTATGTTCTCTGTCTCTTATGAACTATTTCACTGATGTTCACTTGAACTTGTTTGGAGGTAGATTTTCATGTTAATATTTTATTTGTGAGTTTCTTTAAAGATCAGAGAGAACAGAATTTTTAACAATTTTTAATAGTTTTGTGATACGTGGGAAGACAAATGAGAATCTGTAGTTTGGGGGAGGCGGGGGTTTAAACAAATTTATTCTTCAAATGTTTTATTTTCAGTCTACATAGACATTACCAGGGGAAGAAATTAGTCATCTTTTCTGAAGTAAAATACAAATAACATAACGAAAGCTATTGCAAAAAGAGTTCAATAAAGGCCATTTTGTTGAGCTCTTTAAAAATAACAATGGGATTAAAAATCTTTAGCCTACATATTGTGGTGATGATGCAATTTGAGTTATATTTTTATAGATAGTAAAAGCCCACTGAGATTTTATTTGGGGAAGAATATAGGAAGTAATTTCCTTGCATGGTGATCATAATGTACTATCATATTCCTTCTTTTACTGAAGCTCTGTTATAGTGTTTAGGATTTCTGGAGTGGGGAAGATGGGGGTAAATATCTGATTCAAAGCTTTTAGTGTTTGTTGCTAATGCTGCTGTCAAAATTCAAGGGTAACAACAGTATATTCCCTCTCCATGGACCTTCAAGGGCACTCAGGTTTTCAGGATCCCAGCCATTGCTTCTGGGTGAAGACTCTTTTTCCCTCCTGACCATGGGTTGTAAGGCTGCACCGCCCCCTGCCTTGCACTGTGATATCCCCAGCAAGTCAGTCTGCCTGAAGGCCAGCGCCTAGGCTCTGCTTTCTCTCCAAGGGCTCCGAGCAGTATATTGCCAGCAGTTAGACGTTAGCACACTACTCCTTCTCAGCAGAGTGCATTTATTCTTAGGATAAAGCATCACAAAGGAAACACTTAAAGAATACAATTTCTTTCACTCTACTAAATATACCAGAAACTGCTCATCTTCCACATGGGAAGTCTCATGGACCAATATCTCTTCAGTAAGGGTTGGGGTCTCCCTTGGACAGTCTTGTACATTTTCTCACTCAAAATGAAGCCCCCAGTCAGTTTAAACTCAGGCTTTATATATCCTAAATTCTGTTTTTGTCGCCTGGTCTCAGAAAACCCAGCCTGAACTAGTATGAAATCACCCCATCGGGTGATGCTTAATTGTTCACTATCCCAGGGATAATCTCAGAATTTTTAGTTCTTGTAGGAGTGTAGTAACTGTCCCCCATAAAGCAGAATAGAATCATTTGTAAACCATAAATTTAATACAGTGGTCCCCAAAGATATTGCTTGCTATATCTGTCACAGCTATTGTTTGTATTGTGGCAGCAACGAGAGAAGCTGCAGCCAGGGTTGAGGCTGCATCGTGGCAGACACCGTTTGAGCATATAGGGAGACACATTGTCCCATCACAAAGAATTTACAGTCTAAGACCCTGATAATCATGCGTATGAATAATCAAGTGGAGTTTAATAGAATTATTTGCATATGTAAAAATAAGTTGTGCATACACATTTGTAGATGAGGCCATAGAGAACAGAAAGAAAAGGGCAATGGTGGTAGCTAATCTGTGTAACCACTTGTTCCTATGTGCACAGCTTGATGGCAAAATTATTGATATCATACAAAGGAACTAAACTTTCAGGTCCTGTGAACCGAAACATGTAATTTTAATAGAAAATCGCATTTTTACTGTGTTTGAATTGATGAAGGTAAGGATTCAAATTAAGCCTTTTTGGCAATAATGACTGTAATGTAGAATAACAGAAAACACGCCTGAATTTAAGTGATTTTTAGGTATGTTAACATATTTTGATATATTTCTTCAAATATCTGTCAAACAGTTTTGAAATCTTTTTGTTGCAGTCTTGTAAGAAGCGAACTGGACATTGTGCCTTTCATTCTTGGAGTGCAGGGCATTCTGAGTTCTTCAGGGCCAATGGAAACATATGTGGTGGTCACATCATCTTGTTCATTTTTTGCATGAAGTGAAAAAATAAAGGAAGATGGGAATTCTCTACAATGAATAGACTGAGAATAGAAACCTTTTTGAGCAAAATCATATTGAATATCCCAGTTTTTTGAAGTCTTCCTGTTCAGCATTTCTAGGAGAAAATATTTTTCTGTTTTTCTTTCACAGACAATAGCCAGGCAGCTAGCTGAAATTTTGTTACGAGGTATGTGTGAACAGAGTTACTGGAATCCACTGGAAGACCCTCCTCATCAGTCACCTCTTGATGATCCACTTCGGAAAGGCTCAAATACTAAAAATTACGCACTCAGCAGAAGACCCCGGGTGTACACTGGAGAAAAGTATGGAATGAATTCTTCATATCACTACTGGTTCTCTAATTATGATTGTTCTATCCATTAAATATCTTATTTATATTATTGACAAGGAAAGAGGCATTTCAAAAATAAGGGCACAGTCTTGTCTTATACTGTTGGGGAGAAAGGTAGAGGATCCCCTTTCCTGAGAAAGCAGAAGAGTAGACCCTTTTCCTAATGCAGCAGAACCCACTATAGGAAGTGAGCCTGACTACTCAGCTAGTCAGCATATCTGTCAGGTCCGGGCCAAGGGCAGTGAGTGTGCACTGGTCAGTGATGAAGTTGCAGTCAGGTGATGGGTGGTGAAGTTGGGATTGAACTGAGTCAGGATACCTGCAAGTCAGGATCAGGCACTGAGTTGCAAGCAGGAGGGAACTAGTGGTGACAGGGTTGAGTGGGGTCTGGATACCAATAATAGAGGGTCGGGTTCCAGGTTACAGACAGGAGGTGAGTGCCTAAGTCTGAGTTGGAGGTTCACAGTCAGGCGAGGTCTGGAGCAGAAGCATCATTGCTCAGACAGCTCCCAGTAATGGGTTCTTGGTTTTTATACCAGGATGGGCCAATCAGTATACTACAGGGGTGAGGTGCTACTCAAGCCCCACGGGGCGGTACTTCCTGCAGTGTCTAGCTTCACAGGGTCCACCACCAGCAGCCTGGCCTGAGCTCTGATAGCGATACAGAAGTGACAGTGGCCAAGAACCTTCTTGGTTCTAGTCCTGTGGTGCTTACAACATCATTTATCAGAGGTGTGGAGGTTTATAGGTTCAGTTTAACTAGTGCACATGTTGTGGTCAGTAGCACACATTAGTTGGGGAACATAGGTGATCACAATGAGCCCGGCAATGTGTCCCCCGACCTTGAGCTATCTTGTCATGCACCACTCCACTGCTCTTGACATCCATAGTTTGAGCAGCTCCCTTGGGAAAGACAAGATTTCTCTCTGGATGATTTGAAACTACACAATTGCTATTTGCTCCTTTTTAGAAAATTTTTTTTGAAAATATGGAGGCAGGATTGTGTGTGTTTTGTCATACAAACTGAATAACAAGTAAATACCTTTAGTATTAAAGCTGTACAATTTTTGTGCTGTTTCTAGACCTCTATGTTCGATAGCACTAGAAAAAGCAATGATAGGGAAAGCAATAGGGAGATTCATTATGTCTCAGTGACAGATTTGAAAAACATTTGTAGCACTTGAAACAGGGAGTGTATTTCCCAAGGCAGCTGCCTCTTAATCCTCTTAAGCCAGCGCTAGCGTTTCTCTGCTGTCAGCTCATTGTTTAGTTTGCTTTTCTTCCATTTAGTCATGCAGGTGGTATGGTATTACATGGCTTTCTGTGCTGATTTGCATTTAGCTTTGATTTCTCCCCACCTCCAAAAACCCCCTACTTTCACTGGTTGAATCACATGATTTCCACTTCCTCATGTCTCATTCCTTCTGTCCTAATCACAGCTAGTAATGTAATGAATTTGGGTAACTATTTTCTGGAACTTAATTTTTCTCTTCAAAAATAACAGTTCTTCAAGGAGCATCCCTGTGGGTGCTCCACTTTACTTCAGGAGTGCACATGCCCCAGGCACCTTTGATTGGAGATTTTAGGTAGCAACTCCAGTTCAGCCTGCGTATGCGTTCCAGACCTCCTTGTGTCCTATACTTAGGACATATAGGTCTGCATGGGGGAGCCGCCCTCAGGTCCTTCTCAACCACCCTGTAGCCTGACACAAAGCATTTGGTGTACCCCTTTTTAGCAGTAGCTAGCCTTCAGCCCCTTGGGTCGTCTAGGTCTAGTTTAGTTTTAATTTAGTTTAGCTTAGTTGTATAATTATTTCATTTATTTTTTTGGGTTTATTTGGTTACATACTCCGTTCCTCTGGCTTCCCTTCTTCAGGGGTTCTCCCTCAGAGATGTTTGGATAATAAGTAAATCCATTTGGGTATTAAAGCAGGGGTCAGCTACTTACCAGCATAGAGACACCTCTCCTGATGCCTTCACCAAGACTGAGGTTCTTAAGGTGAGGCAATCTCATGTTCCCTCTCATTCGATCTCTTATGCACAGCATTAGATACCGCTGCTTCTACTTTTGTGATTCCCCCTCATTGACCATACTGGAACCTGTGGGCTGACTGTAGTTGTCAACTTTCTAGAGCTCCCAACTATTCACATGGGGATCATCCTGGAAGACAGTCTCCACCCCATCTCTCCCTCCTCAAGTGGGAATCTTTTGAGGAGCAGGAGGTTACAGCTGATAAGGAGGTGTCATAAATAGATAGCTAAAGGGTTAACAAAGGGAACGAAACATCTGACTAGAGGACCAATCAGGAAACTGGATTTTTTCAAAACTCGGAGGGAATGTTGGGTCTGAGTCTTTTGTCTGTCTCTCGGCTATGGGAGGCTTCTTTCTGTCTTCAAGCTTCTAATCTTCAGTTTTCAAAGTTGTGAGTACAAAGGTAGCAAAACAATAGGCTTTTATATGTTTTGATTTGTATTTACATGTGTGTAGTTTGCTGGAATGTTTAAATTGTATCTCTTTTTGAATA
>NC_133772.1:122282466-122300290 GCF_003597395.2 Chelonoidis abingdonii | reverse complement strand
AGGGAAGTGGGTTATTTCCCTTTGTTGTGAGACTCAGAGTCTCTGAGTCTTGGGGTCTCTCCAGGGAAGGTTTTGGGGAGACCAGAGGGAGCCAAAACCCTGGAATTTTTGGATGGTGGCAGCGAAATCAGATCTAAGCTGGAAATTAAGCTTAGAGGGGTTCATGCAGGCACCCAGATTTTTGGACGCTAAGGTCCAGATTTGGGAAAGATGCTTATGATAGGAGGTAACACCACAAACTAATGTCTCCTCACCTTCACCATGTGAGGCTGTGCTGCCTCCCTCACCTTCTTATGCAGATGATTTTAAATAGCTTCAAGAACTTAATAAATGGATTAACAATTCACTCCAAAGCCCCCCCGGAGTGCTCACCACCTGACAACTTTTGGTTGAGCGGCCTTGCTGGTGAACAAGGCTCTGCTTGAATCCATCAGACAATCTGTCAGACTCCTGCCACGGTACTGCTTACATGCAGACTAGCTGACAAAGTGTTACATCCCAGCAAAACAATGAGTTTTTATTTACACATCTTTCGCCTAATTCTTTGTATATGGAAGCCATCAACAAGCATGGCAAACAGCACCTTACGATAAGGGCTAAAAGTGCTTGGACCTCTTTGGTTGTAAGAGCTACTCCTCCGTGATGCTGTGATTTAGGGGTTATGAATTGCCCAGCTCTGATAGTAAAGTATAATTACAAATATAATGCTTTTACTGAGCATCTCCCTCTCGAACCATGGGAAAAATTTCAGGCAATCACAGGAGAAGTTCAGCTCCTAGCAAGGACAAGATGCAGCCAACACTGCAGCCTGCTCTCTTTCCACTGCTGTTATTGTGTGTCAAGCATCTTGGCTGCAACTATCAGGATTTCCCAGGGGGATCCAACATACTGTAGAATACCTTCTTTTTGACAGATTTATGCTCTTCGGTGAATCCACAGATGAATCCTTGCACACTTTGAAGAATTTAAGGGCTATACTCCTGTCTCTTGGGATCTACACATCTGTGAACAAAAGAAAATTGAGTGGATAACAGGTGGTTCAGAGATCTCGCCAGGCCCAACTTCCTGTTTTCCATAAGTCTACCAAGCCATCCCAAAAGAGACCAAGAAATCAGAAAGAGAGGCCGCCTACCACATCCACTACTACCACCCAGCCCTCATCCTCAATGAAACAGCAATTTTGATGGTTCAGTTGAGGGTGGCAAAGTTCCCCTTTATCAGCATCTTCAACTGCATCAGTCTACCCACCCTTTGGAGACAATCTCTTCTGCTTTTGACCTTCATGGGAGCAGATAGTAGCCAACAAATGGATTTTGGAAGGTATAACATTGAATTACTCCAGCGATTTTACTTCTGTTCCTCCATCCCACCCTCCTTTCCCGTTCCTTCTCAGGGACCCATCTCACATACAGGAGTTGCTGAGACAGGAATTCCTCTCTGTCATGTGTGCAGGAGCCATAGAATCAGTTCTGGTCCAGCACAAGGGGAAGTGATTCTGTTCCAAGTATTTTCTGGTCCCCAAAAGAAATGGAGAATGGAGACCAATTTTGCATCTCGGATACTAACCATCACTTTTGTAAAAATGCAAAAATTCAGGATAGTAACTCTTCTAGCTATAATTCCATCATTAAATTCTAGGGACTGGTTTGTGGCACTGAATATTTAGGCCGTTTCCTTTTAATTGCAATACATTCCTCTCAGAACAGGCACCTTCATTTTATGATTGGCCAGGATGACTTCCAGTATTAAGTGCTCCTCTTCATTCTATCCTTTTCCTCAAGGGTATTCTTGAAAGTCCTTGTAGTGATGGCCACTCACCTAGGTTGAATGGGAAAAATCATCTCCCCCCATCTCGATGATTTGGCTCCTTAAGGCCTAGTCATACAGTGGGATTTTCTTTGCAGTAAAGGCAACTATGTCCCTGTTCCACAAGTAGGGACTACAACTCAATAGTGAAAAGTCCCCTTTGACTTGAGTTCAGCAGAGAGATTTCATATGGGTTTCTGTGCATGCCATCAAGTCCAGAACTTTAGCTTCCAGCTCACTGGTTTGTGGGACTGACAAACCTTATTTCCAAGTTTCATAAAAGTCTTTGGATGTCTGCAATAAATCCTCTGTTAGGCCATATTGCAGCTTACGCTTTTGTAACACGTGCCAGGTTACATCTTCATTGCTTCCAGGGATAGCTCAGAACAGGCTACATTTTGAACACGCACAGTCTTGATAAACTGGTGTCTGGTCCTGGTCAGGAGCTAGACTCACTCAATTGGTGGAAGTACCCATACAAAGTTTGTGAAGAAATTCCCTTTCACTACTGTAACTAGAACTTCAGAAGCATCCCTTGTGGGATGGGGAGCACACCTCAGAAGACACACCAGTCAACGCAAATGGTCCTCTCAGAAGTCCCTTCTCCACATCAACTTCTTGGAAATAAGGGAAGTCAGGAATGCCTGTATCCACTTCCTTCACTTAATCAAGGGTCAGTCTACCAAAGTCATGACAGACAATATAGTCTGTATGTTCTACATAAATCTTCAAGATGGGGGGTAAGATCCCTTCCCCCCTATTTGTGCCAAAGCGCTAAAGCGATGGAACTGGTGTATAGCCAATCACATCCTCATCTCAGCCACTTGCATTCCAGGCACTCAAAACATGATCGCTGATGATTTAAGCAGACACTGCTCCCAAGATTACAAGTGAGACCTGAAATTACAGAAATATAGTTGCATACCTAGTTTGCAAACACAGTTATTTCAATTCCCCATACAAATTAGATTATTAAGTGAATACACAGTTGGTTAGTTATGCATGTAACTAGTAATTTGTAAATACAAATACTCAAGGTAATTGCATTTGCAACTCAGGCGTTAATTGCACATGCTTTTGCAAACTCAGTTATGTATATTCTTGAAAATTAGGTCTTTAAATGCGTCTACCTCTGTTTCCCTATTTTAAAAATGAAGGTGAAACATGCTTCTTGGGGAATTCTGAGGATTGGTTAATATATAAATTGATGATTGTAATGTTCTTTGGAGATTATCAGTGCTGTGTAACTGCAAAATATTACTACTGATTCCTCTTTGACTTTGGTATGCATGTGCTCCAAAACTAATTTTGAGGTTAGGAAAAGATGCAGGCTGCTTCAGTCAGTGCCTTAGAGCAGTTTCCTGTATCAGTGCAATTATTTTCAGCTCTGCCTTGATTTTTCACCATTTTTTAAAATTTGTTCAAACTTTGAGATTGCTGGTAAAGTAAGGTCTTTTTATGAATCCTGGGTGTCACATTTGAACTGTCTATAATGGCATACAATTCAGTCAGTCAGTTTGGTGCCTTGCATGTCACAATAAACTTGCTTATTAAGCGTTAAGAATATCTTATATTCTAGAAAGGAAATGCCGAAGTAGGAGCTATGTGAAGACAAGGGTAACCATTTCTACAGAATATGAATTCTGCTACTTTAAATATTTTTCCCTAATATTCTGCGTGAGGAAGTTTTAAGAATATATCTTTGACATTGGTTTACTAACTCTCTCAAGTGATATTTCTGATGACTCCTTAGATTCATGCAATTGTTTCCTAGAAAGAGCCTCTGTTCCCTTCTTCACTGCTAAAGCTTATTCTTTAGGGAATTAATGTTTTCCATAATTTGTCTCCTTTTTAAGCTTTGGGTTGAGAGTTATATTCTACAATAGACCATTTGTTGATGGACTCTGACTTGGCTCTACCCTCAAGTTCTAAGCCACAAGTGCAATTTTTTTCACAAATGTCAGACTTATTGACTGGACTTCACAGTGTATATATAGACCAGGGGTAGGCAACCTATGGCACGGGTGGCGAAGGTGGCACGAGAGCTGATTTTCAGTGGCACTCACACTGCCTGGGTCCTGCCTACTGGTCCGGAGGGCTCTGCGTTTTATTTAATTTTAAGTGAAGCTTCTTAAACACTTTAAAAACCTAATTTACTTTACATATAACAATAGTTTAATTATATATATTAGACTTATAGAAAGAGACCTTCTGAGAGCGTTAGCATGTATTACTGGCACGTGAAACCTTAAATTAGAGTGAATGAATGAAGACTCAGCACATCACTTCTGAAAGGTTGCCAACCCCTGATACAGACTGTAACTTGAAGTACAGTCAACCTCCAACTGCTTATTCTAGACTTAAGATAGTGTTTTGTACTCTACCTAATATTCAGACATAATTTATTAACTTTACAAGTTAAAAGGATCTAAAGCATAACCAGATCTAAATCTGGTACCAGGCTTTGGTTTTCCAGCTTCTATCCTAAAAGAGGTCTGCTGTTCCCATGAAGTATTACGTTCCACACTACGTAGATGCAGTATATCATGAAAATGCAATTTGCAACTTGCTGTATTGGGAAAATGACTAGACTGTAAGGTCAGGTGGACAATTTAGACTACAAGGGAGTGTAAAAGGTTTTGCTGCTTTCTAGCAAAATCAAAAATGAGTAGCTTCTAACAAGATTAGTGTGTACTAGTATCTTTATATGTCATCTCCTGGTGGCAGAAGACCAATTAAAATAGTCTGATTGCTTGCAATTTATTATCCATGAAGTGAAGTCTGAAATTTAGCTTGTTAAAAGGATATTTTTGTTTGGAAGAGAGGTAATCACACAAACTCTTCCAGAAACTAATAAAACATATATGAAAATTTTTCATTTTAAGGTGACTGTCCACTTGCAAATAATGTCAATTATCTGATAGACCCGTGAAAATTTCCTAGCCACAGTATGATAGAGACAAGGTGGATGTGAGAGAGATCTTTTATTGGACCAACTTCTGTTGGAGAGAGAGACAGGCTTTCAAGCCACACAGAGCTCTTCCTCAGGTCTGGGAAGGTACTGCCAATATCACAGCAAAATGCAAAGTGGAACAGATTGTTTAGCATAAGTAGTGAGCGCATATTATAAGGGACCATTCAAAGTAGAATGTCCCGTTAACACCTCATTAGTTATAGGACAAAAAGAGGGGTCAGTGGGTTACAGATAGTTTTAATAAGCCATAAATCCAGTGTCTCTGTTCAGTCCATGATTTTTAGTGTCTATTATAGTAATGGATTTAAGTTCCCAGGCTTATCTTTTGAAAGTCCTTTGCGGGTTTCCTTTGAGGATGAGGACTGATAGGTCAGATATAGCATGATCCCTTTGTGAAAAATGTTCAGTCACAGGTGACAGGGTGTTTTTGTCTCCCACGTGAGTTCGTTTGAGAGCATAGTGATTGTCTGGTGTCACCCACATGATTGTTGTTGGGACATTTAGTGCGCTGGATGAGATATACCGCATGCTGTAATAGACATGGGTAGAATCCAAGGATCTTGAAAAGTGTGTTGGTGGAGGGAGGGTGTTGATTGTTGTAGCAGTGGAGATATGCCTGCAGGTTTTGCATCTGTTGTTCTGGTCTTGCTTTGAGTTGGTGTGTCCTGGTCTGTGGTGAACTTGCTTCTGATGATGAGCCTGGAGAGATTAGGGAGTTGTTTAAAGGCCAGATGTGGGGATTCAGGAAAGATTTTTTTTAGGGTGGGGTCCCCCCGTTGAGTATGGGTTGTAGTTTGAAGATGCCCGCTATGGATTCCAGTGTAGTATGGTAGCTGACAACTAGGGGTATGTGGTCAGACAGAGTTTTATTTCTGTACTGAAGCAGGTTCTCTTGGGATGTCTGGGTGGCCTATTCCATGATGTGATATACTTCTGTGGTGGAGTGTCCTTGTTTGGTGAAGGCAGTTTTGTGTGTGCTAAAGTGTATATCCCAGACTTTCTCCTCAGAGTATTTTCTGTGGTATCTGAGTGCCTGGCAGTAGATAACAGATTTCTTGGTGTGCGATTACTGTATCTCTGAAGGTATGCGTGGTGTTCTGTGGGTTTCTTGTATATAGTTGTCTGTCATGTTCCATTGTTGAAGCATGGTATCCAGGAAGTTGATGCTAGTGTGAGAGTGTTCCAGAGAGAGTTTAATGGAGATTTGAAGTTGTGGTGGAACTCTGTGAGGGAGTCTGGAAATTCTTCCAAACAGTGTTTGTTGGCCTGCATGTGCACAGTAGAGCTCCTTGTGCTCTTGACTGAGAATATATGAGACAGTGCAGGTCGACGCCTTTCCAGTTCCTTTTTACCACCATGTGGCCTGAGTCAGAATCCTGTGTCCTCCTTCAGCTCATTGTACAGTCTGTAAAGACATTTGTAAATAGTTCTATTTCCTAGCTTAATAGTCAATTAAAAGTCATATTATGCTTACTATAGTGTGTTTTCTTCTCCCCTGTTGGGGAACACCACCATGGATCCAGGACTATGCCCAAAGTCCCGGAATCGCGTCTCTTGACTTCACTCCTCTTCCATCAGCGATGAACGTCAATGCTACCTCTGCTATCTGGATGAGGTGAATATCTCTGCAAAATGCGGTATCTGTCACTCTTTCCCACCCAGAACTCAAGAAACTCAGGGGCTTCCCCTAGGGAACCACCTAATACAGAAAGCTATGAGGTCCCTGTCTGATCAGGGTCAGGGAGATTCCCCTGCACATTGCTAGTGTCCCTCCAGGCATGTGCCTTGGAGTGGAGCATCCAAAACCTAAGTTGGAGGTGCAGACTCGGGGATGGGTTTAGGGATGAGGGGTTTGGGGTGCAGGAAGGTGCTCTGTGCTGGGATCCCAGCCAATGGGAGCTGCAGAGCCAGTGCTTGGGGCAGGGGCATCGTGCGGAGCTCCCTGGCTGCCCCTGCTTCTGGGAGCCATGCCGCGCAGAGTGGAGCAAGGCAAGCCTCTGACCCCGCTCCCCAGCTGGAGCACCGGAGCAGGGAAAGCTCCCAACCCTGATCCCCGGCGGGAGCTTGAGGGGCGGATTAAAAGGTCCAATGGGCTGGATGCGGCCCATGGGCCGTAGTTTGCCCACCCCTGTACTAGATGCTCTGGTATATCTGCAGAGACAGAGGAGCCCTGACAGATATTCAAGGAAATCCGAGATGGGCGAGGTAATATCTTTTATTGGACCAACTTCTTTTGGTGAGAGAAACAAGCTTTCAAGCCACACAGAGCTCTTCTTCAGTATCCTGGGACCAACGTGGCTACATGCACACTGCAGACAATCAAGGAGTCATGCTCCTTGTTCCTTAGGGTATTACCACCCCCTCACCCCCAGATTGCCGTACTGATTCCCTTAGCGTCCCCTCCAGCTGGTTGGTACCTTTTTTTTTTGGCTTTATTGGGGTCTGTGGGATCCTTATGGCAGATGCCTGGACACTTCTCAAGAATTGTACTGCTCTTTTCCCTCCTGCCAACTGGGTCTGTCAGTGTACAAGGAGGAAGAGGTTGACCCGAATCCACAGATTTCGACAGGTGTCTCCTCATCATGCTTGTATGAAGTGATTAGTCCTTCCTTGCCATCTCTACTGGATTACCATTGGCAGTACCAGGAACTACTACAGAGAGTTCCTAGTGACCTCCAGATTCCACAAGAGGAGGTCCAGGACCCTCAGCGCTGGCTTCCGGATATCTTATAACCTAAGGGACCAAGTAAGGTGTCTCTTCCAATTAATAAGGCCATACTAGAACCAGCCAGAGCAGTATGGCACACTGCAGCATCCTGTGCCCCTATGCCAAAAATTGCTGAGAGGCAATATTTTGTTCCTGACAAAGGAACTGAATTTTTACTCTCTAACCCTTCTCCCCAACTTACTAATGGTACAGTGCCTACAGAAAAGGCTCAGACATACTATCAAAGGGCTATCCCAGCAGATAAGGGCTTTAAGGGACTGGACCTCCTGGGGAGGAAAGTCTTCCCTTCTCTTCCCCATGCTTGCAGTTTTGTGTCATAACTACCAGGTTCTGTTAGCGAAATATGACTCTAACAACTATTCCAGGCATATGAGCTTCATTGACAAGCATCCCACAAAGGACAGAACCCAGTTTCAGTCTCTCTTAGGTGAGGGAAGGGCCAGTAGCAAAAACAACTCTCCAGGCCACGGTGGATGTGACTGACACAGCTTCCACAAGTCTGCCCACTGGCTTGGTCAAGAGTAGTGACTCTTGTCTGCAATCATAAGGGTTTCCTAGTGCAGCCCTCCCCTTTGAGTCAAATCTCTTTAATGAAAGAAATGGAGAGTCCCTTTATTCATTAAAGGACTGGAGATTAACTGTGCATTACTTGGTGATTTATACTCAACACCCAGGAGGAAACACTAGAGACAATCTTATAGACTAAAATCGCCCCCTCCTCATACACCTTATTACCAGTGCCCAGCCAAGCCTCTGTGGAAACAGAACATTCAGAGGCCTTGCTTCATAACGCCCTCCAGTGCCACAGCCTTTTCTCACTCTCAAACACCTGCCAACGGCTATTTTTGACATACTAGTCAAGACCTGCCTACCACCACTGAAGCCACCAACCTCTTCCTCCCATTATTTTTGGGTGCTGTCTCTCACTCTTTGCCCATAACTGGAGGTTGATCATAAAGGGCAGTTGGAGATTATCCATCAGGGATGCTTTGTGGAGTTCCTCTCCTTCCCAGTCCCACTTCGGGGACTGCTCTCACAAGGTGTTTTTTCAATGGGAGGCTGTCATGGTATAAATCCCCACTCTGAACCTTAGCGTCCAAAAGATGAGGTACCAGCATGAATTCCTCTAAGCTCAATTACCAGCTTAGTACTTGTAGCTCTGCCACCAACCAGGAATTCCAGTGCCATGTACACTCTCGTCCCCCCCCCAAACCTGCCGGGAACCAAGACCCAGACCCTCTGGATCTTAACACAAGGAAGTAAACCATTTCCTCATCGTTGCCTCTTCCCCCCTAGGCTTCCTCCCTGGTTACCTGGAAGATTACTGTGATTCAAACTCCTTGCATCTTAAACAGAGGAGAATGCACACTTCTCCTCCTTCTCTCTCCCCTCCAGACTCCCTGAGAGAACAGTAATACCTAACACAGTAGAATTAGCCTTTCTTCCCCCTTCCTTCTTTCCCCACATTCCTGGTGAATCCAATCCACCCCTGGGTCTCAACCAGAATAAAAAAAAGAAAAAATTAGTCTTAAACAAGAAAAGCTTTTAATTAAAGAGAGAGAAACAGTAAAAATTATCTTTGTAAATTTAAGATGGATTAGGTACAGGGTCTTTCAGCTATAGACACTGGGGATACCCTCCCAGCCTAAGTATACAAGTACAAATTAAAATCCTCCCAGCCAAATACACATTTGCAAATAAAGAAAACATAAGCCTAACTCTCCTTATCTACCTAGTACTTACTATTCTGAACTTATAAGAGCCTGTATCGGAGAGATTGGAGAGAAACCTGGTTGCACGTCTGGTCCCTCTGAACACCCAGAGAGAACAACCACCAAATTCTAGCAGCACACACAAAAACTTCCCTTCCTCAAGATTTGAAAGTATCCTGTCCCCTGATTGGTCCTCCAGTCAGGTGACAGCCAGGCTTACTGAACTTGTTAACCCTTTACAGTCAAGAGATATAAAGTACTTCTGTTCTATTAACTTCTACTATCTGTTTATGACAGAGGCAAAATCCCTCTTACACTGAGAGGCAATAAGATGTGTTCCACCTCAGTATCAAGGGGAGAGATATGCACAGCTGTTTGCTCCGCCACGTTTTAATCACTTACTCTGGGTTTATCAATAAACAAAAGTGATTTTATTAAGTATTAAAGGTAAGATTTAAGTGGTTTCAAGTAATAACAGCCAGAACAAAGTTAGTCACAAAGCAAAATAAAAATAAAACACACAAGTCTAAGCCTAATACATTAAGAAACTGATTACAGGTAATATCTCACCCCCAAAGATGTTCCAGTACGCTTCTTTCATAGACTAGACTCCTTCCTAATCTGGGCCCAATCCTTTCCCCCGGTACAGTCTTTGTTAGATCCAGCAGACATCTTAGGTGTTAATCAGAGGTTTTCTCATGAGTAATATCCCCTTTTGTCCTGCTCTTTCCCTCACTCCCCCGTTTTATAGCTTTGGCACAAGGCGGAAGTCTTTTGTCTCTCTCAGTCCCCACCCCTCCTTCTAAATGGATAAGAACCAGATTTAAGATGGATTTCATTATCCGGTGACATGTCACTGTAAAACCCCTAGTCTCCATTCCTCATGGGCTGGCCCACACATACACAGGAAGGCTTTCAAGTAAGTATGGCCATTTACAACTGATTGTTTCTGGAGCATCCTTGATGGTCTTCACTTAATATGTTTACATCAGAGATACACATTTATATTTTATTCTCCTAACTCCAGATATAGAAATAATACATGCAAACAAATAGGATAAACACACTGAGGGTACGTCTATACTACCCACCGGATTGGCGGGTAGTGTTCTATGTATTGGGGATCGATTTATCGCATCTCGTCTGGATTCATCACAATAAAACATGAGTCATTCTCAATGCACTCACCTTTTTCACAGAGTTCTGATTCTGGATCTCCTATGAAAGTTAACCAGTTATCCCATTAGCATCCAGCATCTTCTAGCTCTGATAATGCAGGAGAACAGTGGTATCAGATATTCCAACCCAGACTCTTTTTGCCTCACATCTTGGTATTTGGATGGGTCTTAGACATAGAGCATGTTTGGAGTCCATTCAGACTGATCTTAAGAGAAGACTCCATTAGAAATTCCATCAAGCTAAATGGTGGCATTTCTCTACCTTGGTGCAACAAAACCAGTTATCTCCAGAGATAGCAGGTATTCCTGCTATTTTAGATAATCTCCTCACTCTCAAGACACTGGGCCTTTCTGTTAGCTCTCTTCAGGTCTACTTAGCAGCAATCAGTGCTCTCCACCCACTGGTAGATGGCTGTTCTATTTTTAGTCACCTGATAACACTGGTCTACAATTTTTGAGATGTCGTCTGCTTCAGAGATAAAATGTGGTATTTATTATGTATTTTGATGTGCTGAATTCAAATATGACAATTAAAACAACTGATTGGCTACTGTTTCTAAGATATTTAAGTTTTTACATTTTATGTCTATGTATAATTGTGTAGCATAGTAAGAGTTTACAATCATAAACTTGGACCTAGTCGTTTAATCAAATACTGTCGTTTTATGGTGTTTTTTGTGCAATGATGATATTTCACGCTGTCCTGTTTATGTAACGACTTTAAAAGTAGCAAAAGGATATAAAATAAAAATTATTATGAAACAAAGGCAAAAAAACTATTGTGACATGACGTTTATCCTTTCAGTGATCTACTCGGACACTCTTGCTTGTTTTCTTGTTTCATAAATGGAGCACTCTCTTGTCACGTCAGCAATGATCCTGCAAGCATTAAAGGGGGATGGCTCCATTTGCCCTCATAATCGTTTCTCAATCGTCCTGTGAAGATCGCTCGGCCGTGCTGCGTCGCTCATGCTCCGCAGTTCGGTGGGATCTAGTGCAAAAAATGTATCTTCAGTGACATGTTGCAACCAAGGCTTTTGTATGCCTTCAGGAGGTTTTCCACCAACAACCTGTAGTTGTCTGCCTTGTTGTTTCCGAGAAAAATTTATTGTCACTAACTGGAGGCTTTCGTGCCGTCTTTTCCTTGCCACGCAGTGCATGGTCAAATACATCATCTCGAAGAAGTTCACAAATCTGAGGACCAACAAAGACACCTTCCTTTATCTTATCTTCACTTAACCTTGGAAAATTTCCACGGAGGTACTTGAAAGCTGATTGTGTTTTGTCAATGGCCTTGACAAAGTTCTTCATCAGACCCAGCTTGATGTGTAAGAGGGTGGTAACAAAATCTTCCTTGATTCAACAAAATGGTGGATGCTGAACACTTTTCCTCCCAGGCTCCAATGACTGTCGGAGTGGCCATCTTTCTTGATGTAGTGGGAATCTCTTGCACACTATCCCATTCGCGGAGAAAACAGCAGTACTTTGTGTATCCAGTCTGCAGACCAAGCAAGAGAGCAACAACCTTCAAATCGCCACAAGCTGCCACTGTGATGTTGGTCATAGTTTATGCACCTCAAAAGTTGTTTCATGTTGTCATAGGTTCCTTCGTATGGACTGCATGACCAACTGGAATTGATGGCAAAACATTGCCATTATACAGCAAAACAGCTTTAAGACTCGTCTTCGATGAATCAGTGAACAGTCTCCACTCATCTGGATCGTGAACGATGTTGAGGGCTGCCATCACACCACCATCGATGTTGTTGCAGGCTACAGATCACCTTCCATGAAGAAGAATGGGTCAAGATCCTTTTGAAAGAGAGAGATCGGAAATGGAAACCTACAATCACTGCCAGGAGATTTCCTGTGTAGTTCTGGCGCTAACAGCTAGACTAGAGCCAATCAACAATTTTAAGCATCATTTTCGTTCTCAGTGACCCAGAATTAGTAAAGTTTGACTACATTTATTTCAGAAGCATTTTGGCTGTAGAGCAGTGTTATTTGTAGTTGTAGGAGAGTGAGCATGAGGGACAAGCAATATCTGCTCAGAGAGATTTCTAAGTGGATTTCTGGATGTATCCTCCTTTGCTATCGGTTAGCCCATCTCCCTCCCCTGGATGGAGTGAGAGACCATTCTTTCGGGCACAGGCAATTTCAGTAGCATTTCTCCAAGTACCTATACTGGACAGTTGTAACACTTCCACAAAGCATTATACTTTAGTCCAAACTTCTTCTACAGACTCAGTCTTTGGAATGACAATATTGCAAATATCTATACTGCCTGTGTCCTTGTACCCACATGTGTAATACACATAGGTTCACACATCTCAAAGAACCTCCAGTTACAGGTAAGTAACCATCATCTAATTAAACTGGAGAGGGAATCAATAGATACACGTTAACACTGTGGGTGTAGCTTAAAATATTTGCCTTCAGGCTCTAACATCTCAAAACTCACCTTTTTATTTATTTTTTTATTGTTTAGTTGTTTCATTTAGCACTATGGACTTCTGTGAGTGGAACCCATTTAGTTCTTCTGTCAGCTTTTTAAAGAAATACCTAAAATATTTATAGGTTTGTATATCACCTCTCTGAAGTGTTTCTTTAAAGCAATAAAGAAGCCAAGTTTCTTAACAGATGCGTTAATTCTATTTATTTCTGGCAGCTTTTGGTAGTGCCAGCAGCCTTAACTATGTGTTGAAACTTCTTTATTACATAAAAAATAGTTGGTCTTGGAAATGATTTTGTACCATTACTTTAATGTCTAAAAATAGACGTGGAGATCAACTTGCATTGATAATAGCCCATCTATTAAAAAAAAGTGGGGGTGGAGGAGAGGCACTATTCTTGAGATCAAACCTGCTATTTGTCTAAAATGATTTCACGGTTTCATGGTAAATTTTTCCTGTTAAATTTGAGGCATCTTTAAGAAATAAAAAATGTCTAAATCTTAGACAATCCTTAGTTCCCTCTCAGTAATTCAGTATAGTTTAGGCAAATTCCATAATACCTATAAGGCAGTATCTAGTAGCGGTGAGAGAAATTTAGCTCATTAGTAAGAGCTTGATTGTAGAGTAACCACAAGCACTGAGTAAAGAGCAGAATATAGATGTTCTACTCCAGGAACAGACCAGAGACCAAATTCTGGCTGGGTCACAATTTGATGCCTGGTTTCCCTTTGCTTTGAGAGAGTGGGAGGGTCCTAGCTCTGTACCTGGTACAGATTTTACTTCTCTACCCTCACTTACTTCTCTACCCTCACCAGAGGGCAGTTGTGGCCTCGTAGAATGTGTTTGGATAACTGCTTTCTGCAGTCTGTTGCATAGGTTGGCAGGGGCCTTCAGAATTAAGTAATTGGAAATAAACGTTTTAAGTGCTTAGGAAGTGATGAGAGTGATGGTCCACAGAAAACGCAGAAACTGTAGTTGCTTTTGGTTTTAATAGTGAGCTGTACAGTACAGCATCAGTAAGAGGAATCTTAAATATATCTAATGCAGAGATAATGCAAGCGGGGTCCAAACATTGCTAAAATGTAATCAATATCCTATTCTTGTAAACTGAGGGAAAATCCATTTTAATATGCCCTTGTTGCTATTCATGAATGGTTGCAGTTCATGCACACTTACAAGTAGAGTGGGAGGTTTGTTTAATTGTGAATACTGCCTTTTTTTACAGCTGTCAAAATTACATGGTATTTGTGATATTTGGCCTGTTTGTTTTCAACTCTGATCAGTCTGGTGCTTCTGTTCATTCTGTTTTGCCAACTTATTTTTTTAAAGGCAAATCAAAGTATTGAAATAAAACTAATCATTGAAACTAAAATTCTAATATGTATAGAGATTTTCATTTTTTCTGAATATTAAAAATATACTAATAATCAGAGGAACATTTGATGTTATGTACACCATTCTGAAGGGTAATATGCTCTACTTGTATTTTAATAAATATGAAAGTTTTTGTTTTTGACAGCATTTTTTGTCCTCAAGAAAACACAGAAGAAGCCCTATTGTTGTTGCTGATTAGTGAATCTATGGTAAGTTAAACAGCTGTTTTAAAAAAAAAATTGTCACTTCTATCATTTGTCTTTAGAGCACATTTTGTCTCATTTCCTGTTACGAAACTGCATGAGCAGTTCCTTCTGGAACTAAAGCTATTGCTACTCTGACAGGGAGCCAGCAGGAAGAGCTGTGAGTGTATTATGATTCTGAGTTCCTCTTTCCTTTTGAGACTAAGTGCATTGTCTCTGAGCTGAACCTGCCCTTCCTTTAGTTTTAGGGAGGAGAGGTAGAGTCTGTTCCCAAAACCAGGCCGTTCACTTGGCATCACATCAGTGTGAACAGGTGTTACAGCAACTGCTGCCATTCAGACAAGCAAATTTGAAAATTCAAGTAGTTTTTGTTGTAATCATGAAAACCAAAAATTAGATACATGTACCTATTCCAGGGGTGGGCAAACTTTTTGGCTTGCGGGCCACATCGGGCTTGTGCAATTGTATGGAGGGCCAGGTAGGGAAGGCTGTGCCTCCCCAAACAGCCTGGCTCCCGCCACCTGACTCCCCCCTTCAGAACCTCCAACCCATCCAACTGCCCTCTGCTCCTTGTCCCCTGACTACCCCCTCCCACGACCCCCTGCCCCTAACTGCCCCACCTGGGAGACAGACAGCATGGGGCTGCTGAGGGGTCAGACAGTGCTCATAAGGCCTAGTGAGGGAGGACAGACTGGAGCAGGAACTGAATGGGAGTGGAGGCACAGGGCCACCTGAGTGGAGGGGGTGCAGAGCTACAGGAGGGAAAGGGTGTGGCTGAGTGGGTGCATGGACACATGGGGAGAGGGGTGTAGCACCACAGGGGGTAGCTAAGTGGGGGTACAGTTACGGGGACGGGGTGGGGGTACATGGACACGTGGGGACGGGACAGGAATGCGGGGACACGTGGGGATGCGGGGAGTGGGTGTCTGAGTTGGGGTCGAGGGACAGGGGGTGCAAGGACACATGGGGGAGCAGGGAAACATGGGCGCTGGGGCAGATGTGCCTGACTGAATGCGAGAGGCTAGACATCAGCCAGGGTCTGCATGGGGGACACGCCCTAACAATCCCTCCCTGCACCCCCAAAAAACCTGATCCATACTTTTCCCACCCATACCCAGCAACCCTTCAAGTTCATACCCAGGCTCCTTCCCAGCAATTACTTCCCCCTACCTTGGCTCCTCCATTACCCCTGACTCCCCCAAGTCTTTGCACTGCTTGTACGGTTCTGTACTGTAGTTTAAATGAATTATTACTCCGAGTTCTGTCTTAATATTCCAAGCAAGGAATCTATTTGTCAAAAAACATTTCTTGAATCTTTTATTGTCTGTATTGTGACAGACATACTTGCTGACAGGTATTTTGAAATAAATGGCCAAAAATAATTTAAACTGGTGTGATTACAGTAAAAGCTGTTTTATGAGACATTTCATCAACCGGAAAGCTCTATAGACTGGCATTTCTGATCTTAATTGAAATGTCAGCGTATAGTCTGGATGACGTGGGGCTAGCAGGGGGTTGGGGCACAAGAAGGGGTGCGGAGTGTGGGCTCTAGGACGGAGTTTGGATGTGGGAGGGGGCTTGGAATGCGGAAGGGGGTGTTTGGGGTGTTGGCTCGAGGGGCTGCTCACCTTGGGCAGATCCCCACAAGCGACAACCTGTCCCAGCTGCTCCTACATGAGGCATGGCAGGCGGTTTTGTGTGCTGCCTCTGCCCGCAGGCGCCACACCGAGCACTGTCTCTGCAGCTGCCATTGGCTGGGAACCATGGCCAGTGGGAGCTGCGGTGCAGTGCCTGCGGACAGAGGCAGCACACACAGCCGCCTGCCTCGCCTCTGCTTACAAAAAGATGGGACAGGTCGATGCTTGCAGGGAGCCGCCCCTGGATCCAGCACCCCTTCCCATGCCCCCAGCCCCCTCCTACAGCCAAAATCCCTCCCACAGCCCACGTTCCGCGCCCGCTCTCATGCCCCAGCACCGCTCCGTCTTAGTTAACCGTCATTTTTCACTTACTGGCACTCCTCATTCCCTCAACATGCTGGATAAAATAGCTTTTACTGTATATTGTATTATTATGACAATAAAATAGGCAGAATTTTGCAGAATTGTAAAATATTGTGTACAGCATTTACAATTTTTGAATTGCAGAATTCTCCCAGGGGTAATCTTTTCACTTTGTATAATGAATCTGAAACTTTTTCCCTACTTATATTGAATCAAAGGGTGAAATTTTCAAAAGCACTAAGTGCTTTCATGTATTGCAGTAAATTATAAAAATGAGTATTTTGGTCATTTATTTTTAAAACTAATGAAAATATTTTCACTACTTCTATTTAGCTGAAAAAACTTATTGTTAATATGATAGTTCATAAATATTAGTATTGCTATCATCATTCTTCCTATTTGAAACAGTCTTGATGCAGAACATTTCCAGAAATTGCATAGTCTCCTAAATAGATAATTTCCAGTAGTCAATTTTTTGCCACCTTGAATGTCCCCTCAATCTGTCTGAGTCAGAAAGGACACTTATTGATGGGTAAAGCTTAAATTGTAATGTTTAAGAAAAGGACAACTCTAGAAAGATATATAACTGTGATTTGTAAGTGCGATTGTCTTATAAAGTTCAGCTTGTCTTTTGCATTTAAGAGTAGGAAATGTCTCTTACTGTTTAACATTATGATAGTTGCACAGACTGCTGCTACCACAGTACTCTCATTCGTAGTGCAAAGAGCCAGCTGCAATATTATCATTGTTGTTGTTATAAGTTGCCCTTGTACTCTGGCTCCCATACATATGAAGTACATGCCTACCTTTGCTTTGCTTATCTAAGTAAGATCCTGTAGAGAGGTCAGACTTGTAAGTAGTTTTGAGTCACTGGACCTTTAAAGTAATCATACATACGTATATGGAGGTTCTTTTCCTACTTCAAGCAATTTTAAATTTCTGTTTAATACTTGGGGTGGAAGAATTCTCCCTACTCTCACACTGGTATAGCCTGCCATGGTACCAGCCACAGTGTTTTTGTCACAGCTGACTGCACCTGAGAGGCAGGAAGCAGTCAGTGCCACTAACATGATGTTACCATAATGACATATGCAACCATAAAAGTAAGAGATTTTGAAGCTGACTAAATATTTTTGCAGTGGAGAATGTAAATGCCAACTACTTGTTGATCAAAAGAAAACAAATTCTTCTACACATATGGGACTACATTTTCAAAGGAAGATGTGGCCAGCTAAGTTCACAACTAATGGAATATTTGTGCATGTAACTCCTGTGATACAGCACGGCCAGAGGGCAGCATAAGAGTGTTAGCAGGGGGCCTTATTCCCTGCCAAGGGAGGAAGGTTTGCTTTAGATTAATTAGAGCACCTGACTTCACTTAGAGCACCTGACTTCA
>NC_133772.1:122238760-122276712 GCF_003597395.2 Chelonoidis abingdonii | reverse complement strand
CCTCCTCCAAGGACACTAGGGGAGTGATTAAGAACTGGTTCAGAGGCAAGCAATATCGCCCTGAACCTACCCCAGAGAAGAGAAAGCGCGAGACCCAGAGAACAGTACCGGCAATTTGCCATACTCCCCATGTACCACTTTGAAAATTTACCACTTAGTGTTTGATTATCCTGATTTTATTGACTTTTTCATCCAGTGTTTTCAGAGCCTAAAACGTTAGCCAGTTAAAGTAGCTTAAAAAGTACTTCAGATTTTAATGTGTGTGATTTTTCATCTTCCTATAAGAGGGGAATGAAGGCTGTCCATTCTGACTTCTAATGTGAATCTATAAACTATATAGAAATTAAACTTATATCGAAATGAAAACAAGTTGCTAGAAATAATGTTTGATTTCTGGCTAGATGAGATTAATAGATGAATAAATGCAGTTGTCAACTTGTTCTTCAGTTCTCTAGAGGGTCCTCTGACTGTCGTTATATTTAAACACAACAAAACAAAACAAAAATCTTGGGCTCCTCTCACTTCAGATCTTTAATTTGTTTCACATTATAGTAACCCATAAAAATTCAAGTTTGTAGTCTACAACAATGAAATTTGAACTGAAATTCTAAATTTGAATGTAAAAGCATATAGAATTAGAGCTTTTACTGTAATTAGAGGACATCAAGACAAGGCATATTCAGACTGGTGGTTTTGTGATAAAAAGATGTGATGGAGAATAGAAGAGGTTGGTTTTAGAGTAACCTTTTAAAGTTCTAGACAGTGGTATACAAGTGGTCTTCTCGTTAAGTCATAGCACTGGGCATCGGAAGACTTGAATTTTATCTCTGCTCTACAAAAGACTTCCTCTGTTAACCTGGGCAAGTTGGTTTAATCTGCCTGTACCTCAGTATGCCTATTTGTAAAAAGGTATGTTGTAATTCATTAGTCTTTGTAAAATATTTTGAAATCCATCAGACGAAAGGCACATGAGAAGTGCAGAGTGTTGTCAATATGCACACGTTTCTGTGCAACACTTGAGCCATAGGATTGGAGAGGCTGAGCTTCTTGTATAAGGCCCTTCTTATGGAGTTTACATTGAACTGTGTTGGTGTGGGTTATCTTTGGAAGAGAGTGTTTATTCATCCCATAGAGAGGGCACTGTCATGACCTTCAGAAGATGAAGTAAGTGGAGCAAAAGAAGGATGGAAGACTCCAACAGCCTGTCAATCAGCAAAGTTGTACATTATTTTGATGCAAAAGACAATACAGTAACTCCTCACTTAATGTTGTAGTTATGTTCCTGAAAAATGTGACTTTAAACAAAATGATGTTAAGCGAATCCAATTTCCCCATAAGAATTAATGTAAATAGGAGATTAGGTTCCAGAGAAATTTTTGTCACCCGACAAAAGATTATATTTTTTTTATATTTATATACACACACACACACACACACAGTAACACAGTATAAGTGTTTTAAACAAACAGTTTAATACTGGTACACAGAGATAATGATTGTGAGGCTTGGTTGAGGTGGTGAAGTCAGAGAGTGGGGTATTTCCCAGGGAATGCCTTACTGCTGAATGACAAACTAGCAATTGGCTGAGCCCTCAAGGGTTAACTCGTTGTTAAAGTAGCCTCACACTGTACAAGGCAGCACAAATGGAGGGAGGGAGATAGCATGGCAGACAGAGACACACACCGTGTGTGGCAGAGAGAGATGCTCCTTTAAGTATGTTGGCCCCACTCTAAGTACGCTGCCTTTTTAAGTAGATCAACAAGCTGAAATGGCAGCTGCTGCCAGGAAGCTCCCTCCATCCTGAGCCCTATTGTGTCCCCCCCTGCTCTATGGAAGATGGGGTAAGCGGGATGCAGGAGCAGGGGGGAGGGGAGCACCCTGACATTAGCACCCCCTCTCCCCCGCACAGAAAGCAGGAGGCTCTGGGGAGCATCTCCAAGGCAGAGGGCAGGAACATCATGTGGCAGTGAAGGGAGGGACAGGTGAACTGCCAGCAACTGATAGCCTGCTGGGCGGCTGCCAAACAGGGAACTTAAGGGAGTGGGGAACTGATGGGGGGCTGCCAGTCCACCCTGGTTCCAAGCCCCCACCAGGTAGCTGCAATGGGCTGCTCTTCCTGCAAGCAATGGACAAAGCAGGCGACTGCCAAATGACATTATAAGGGAGTATTGCTCAACTTTAAACGGGCATGTTCCCTAATTGATCAGCAACAAAACAGCATTAACTGGGACGACTTTGTGAGGAGTTGCTGTAAAGCACTAATTATACCAGAGTCAAACTGCAAAGTATAGCTTCAGCTTAGATAATTTTTAACAAAATTATTTTCCTCTGTTTTATACAGTTAAAACATAACAATGAAAGTAAATCAGTTACAGAAACACTGGATTAGGGTTAATTCATGTATTAAATCCCTCACAAAAAGTAGTGTGAAAAAATGGCATCAAACAGTCTTTTGTTTAAATACAAGTAATCAAATGCAAAATGAGTAGCAGTTGCTATCTTGTTTGGTCACTTGCTTCCAGCGATGATTGATATGTTGAAACATATTAATAATGACCAGAATCAAAATGTGAGTCAGGTTAGACTGACACCCTAGGTTTCTTCTTGGTGTTGTCTTCCAGGCTAACCGTGATGCTGTACTGAGCAGAATACCAGAGCACAAAAATGATCGCATCATCAGTTTGCAAAGTGCATCTGTGGTCTATGATTTGCTTACAATTGCCTTAGGGAGAAGAGGTCAATATGAAATGCTATCAGAGGTACGTCTTTAATAGTAAATATTTCCAGTGCCATGTCTTCAGTTTGTTTCCAGTTGTTAACGTATATGAAATGTAGATGACAAAACTGTCTATGGTCATTTTGAAAACAGAAACTGCCATGAATTTACTACTCTGTTCAGTTATGTTGTAGTAAAAGGGTCTAAACAGTTTCATAAAAAATCTTCTACCATAACAATTGTATTATAAATACATCCTCATTAGTGAGTAGCTGGAAAAGGAATTTATGAAACTATTTCTTTTGAGATAAGTATTTTATGTAATTTCCCCGTTTGGTCTCATAGCGTTGGGACTGCTCTAAAATGCTGTTCATAATAATAATAATACCTGGCTTTTACATAGCTAATAATGAGCTTCTCCCTCATTAATTGTCTCTTCACATCTCTGCTATAGAAATTGCATATGATGCCTGAAGAGTTTTATTTAATTATATAATATAAAAATCTGTTCTTTTTAGATATGACTTCTTACATGTTTAGGGCATTTTAAAGTGTAATCTCCTATTTCTCAAATGCATAATGGCTAATCAGGCTCTTTGCAGAAGAGAAGGTTTTTCTCCTGCTTAAAGCAATGCCTTGAATTCAGCAAAATGCCATTAACTGAGATTCATGGTTAGCCATCTGTATCCACGATAAGCTCTTAGTCACACCTGAATTCCATACATTTCGCTTGACAGGAAAAGCCCATCAAGGATTTGATTAGCTAGTTAGTAATATGCCTCAGAACATTCACTGAAGGATTCTTTACTTAAAATAAAAATTCAATAGTGTTATGTCTGTGAAGCATTTCATAGCAATATCTCCTCATGCTCAACTCTGGAATGGAAGTATTTCCTCCTGTAACCAGCGTTTTTCAGCATCAGGTGGTCTACACACAATTTTTATCAGAGTGATAGTAGCCCTTCCATGAAACCAAACAGTATAAAAGCTTAGGTAGGGCTTTCGTTTCTCAGCATAATCTTGGATTGTCAAATATTTTAAAATTCTTTCCAGTAAATGACTTTGTTTCCTAAATTGTATATCAACTATGTGGTGTTTACATAAAATTTGTTTGGAGCTTCATTTGCCAAGCATGTACCCCAATGTATTAATGTAGGCTCGTGCACTTTAGAGATTAATGGCCCAAGGTTTGTCCCAATGTCTTCCAGTGCATGTAGGCATGTCAATTATACTGAGAAATCATGAAACTTTCTCTGATTTCATGGCTCTTGAGTAGGACTCCTCATATGGTTAAAATTAAGTCTTTGCCAAAATGGGGCCTAACCCTTCATAGGTATAGTCCACTGCAGTACTATAGGGTTATTTTGTACATCAAGCCACTTTTTAGAAGCCTAACTTTAGTCATACATTTTTGAAAATCTCGGCCAATACATAACGTTCAAAAATACTGATACTCTGGCCATGAAGCTGCTATTCTGTATGTCGAAAAACTTCTGTAAAGACATTCTCTATCAGAATAAAATATATGTCAAAATACAATGCCTGTTTTTGATGGAAAGATACAAATGTACTGTTCTGTCAGATGTTCTGTAAGATCTATTCTTCTCTCATATCGACAAAGCATTCAGCTAGCTCTTAAATCCCATGCACTATTGTCCAAAATATTCCAGAACATCCAGGCTTTAAGGAGCTAATTTTTTCCAGCCACCTGTGGCATTGTGCAGCTTATCTGCCTTCAAATTCTGTGGTCACCAACCAGGAGCCTCTAGCTTAATTTTATTATTAATGTAAATATAATAGAATTTGAAAAATCTTCGATCCATTAGTGTTAATATACTTCAGCTTGGTCAAAAAGGAGTTGGTAATTCCCATTTATAATTAATCTATCTAAATATCAGTCCAGCAGAGGAAATTTCCTTCCAGATAGCCTGTCATCCTGTCTTGACCTGACCTTTCCTTTGGCTCCACCTTGGAGCTTTGTATCACCTTTTGTGTTCTGGAAACCATATGATGATCTATAGGTGCTCCTAAGAGGCAGCCATCTTTTGGAGCCAATAACAGTTTTTGCTCAAGCAGAAAGTAATGAAGTGCCTTCAGCAGAGTCAAGGAATAGACCTTTATATATATTTCCTGATTTCTTTAGTTTTTTTTTCCCCCCTGGCCACAATAGTAAGGGTTTTATTTACATTTATAAAGATACTTCTGTGTATAACATTTCAAATCTTCCCAAAATCATTGAGTGAGTGGAACTCTATAATGTGTGCTCTCGGAATTAGCATAGATATCTTTATTTATGTAGTTACTGTGATGAAGTATATTTGGTCCTTCATGAATCTGGGGGAGATCTTTCTGGACCAACAGCATCTTTCCCCAGGCAGGTCACTAGAAAACAAACCCAGTTCTATCTAGATTAATAGATTTAAGATCATAACAGATTGTTATGCTTATCTTTTGTAGTCATTTGCATACAAAGGCCATCAGATTTTGTACAGTAATTCTTGCATCACACCCATACCATCTGTCTGACCTGTAGCATATCTTTTAGAAAAATATCCAATCTTGATTTAAAAATGTTAAGTGATGGAGGATCCACCACATCCCCTGTTAAGTTATTCCAATGGTTAATTACCCTCACTGTTAAACTGTGTGCTTTATTTCTAGTCTGAATTTATCTTGCTTCAGTTTCCAGCCATTGGAGCTCATTATGCCTTTGTCTGCTAAACTAAAGAGTCCTCTACTGCCAGAAATCTTCTGTAAATTCAGATACTTACAGACTGTGATAAAGTTACGTCTTAACTTTCTCTTTGATAAGATAGATAGATTGAGCCTCTTAAACCTTTCACTGCGAGACATGTTTTCTAGACTTCAGATCATTCTTAAAGTTCTTCTTTGAACTCTCTTCCATTTTAAAACATTTTTTAAGTATGAACAGCAGAACTAGACAACAGTATTCCAGTCCTTTCCTCATCAGTGCTGTATACAGAGATAATACCCTCTCCCTACGGTTACCTGATATTGCCTCCTTATATATCCAAGAAATGTTATCCCTCTTAGCCACGGTATTTACTGAAAGCTCGTGTACAGTTGGTTATCCACCATGACCCCTAATCCTTTTCAGAATACAGCCCCACAACTCTCCCCAGTACCGAAAGTGTGACATAGATTTTTTGTTCCTAGGTATATGACCTTGCATCTAGCTGTATTAAAATGCATATTGTTCAGAAGAACACGGTTTACCAAGTACTCCAGATCATTCTGTAGCAGTGACCTGTCATTATTATTTACTACTCTACCAGTTTTTGTGATCTGCAAAATGTATCAGCAATGCTTTTGTATTTTCTTCCAGATTATTGGTAAAGATGCTGAATAGCATTGGGGCAAAAACAGATCCCTATTGGACCCCATTAGAAATAGTCCCCTTTCTTATTATGATGATTCTCTGTTTATAATTACTTTTTGAGATCTATCAATTAGCCAGGTCTTAATACATTTAACATGCATTATACTGTTTTTTGTATAGTGTTTGGGTTTTTAATCAGAATGCCGGGTGGTACTAAGTCAAATGTTTTATGATTGTCTCAGAATATTACATCTACAGAGTTGTTGAGACATTATTATGCCTAAAGCAAATTTGTGATCTCTTCAAAAAAGACATTTATCTGATAGAACCTCTTTTTCGTAAAAGAGTGCTGATTAGTACAGAGCTACCAACCTTTAATTGTTTTTTTCTGATTGCATCCCATATTAGTCCTTCCATGATTTTGCCCAGGATTGATGTCAGGCTACCTGCCCTTTAGTTATCCTGATCATCTTGCTTACCCTTTTAAAAGTACTGGTATATTCTCCTTTTTTCTCTTGAACTTTCCTAGATTCCAAGATTTGTTAAAAATCAACATCAGTGGTTCAGAATCCTCCTCAGCTAAATCTTTTAAAACTTACTTTCTCGCATATGTGTATGGCATCTGCAGAGCAATGTTCTGTAGATGCAGTTGTAGGTCCATAAGCCATCTCAAGGCCTCGTCTGTGTCCTTGTCAGATAAACCATTGTCCATTTCACCTTTGAATCCATATTTGAAGCTCTGCATTATTATGTATTCAATGGTTTGGATGTTCTCACTGCAGTCGCATGAAAGGTAAGTCTTTGATTTTCCACTTGTGCATTAAGTAACTGCATGGTTTGTTCAGATGCGGTTCAGTGAGGTGGTGTTTGTAAAGTTTCTGTCATAATGCACATGGTCTGATTCAGCTGCCTATCTACAAGTTGACTGTGGCAGCATCTTGTCCAAAACTAGTGCACAGTACTGTGCAACTAAGTATACCAGAGTTAAGGTTGATATTCGTAATACCAGAGCAGTTGGTGCGCAGCTTGTTCCCACTAACTTTTGGATAATGTTGGCGCAAGCCTTTGCTTTAGAGGCTATTTTCTTGAGGTGGTCATGAAAGATCAGTGAGTGGTTAAGAATAATATTGAGATGTGTTGGCTTTGGGTCATGATGCACAGTTTCACCATGAAACTAGACAGTGGCTTCTGCGATTCTATTTTCAGGTGGAAAGTAGAGACTGCCAATTGCTCGGATTTGGTCTCAGCCACCACTTTTGGAAGTACTCCTCCGTGATTTTAAGGTCAGATGTAAGGGTTACTTCAAATTCTTTAAAGTTATGGAGTCTGAGTTGTGAGTGCCAAATCATCAGCATGCAGAAATTTATGTGCTATTGTTTCAGGGATATCGCTCTTGTATACGTTGTAGAGTATTGGAGCAAGTACAGAGCCTTATGTTAGCCCATTATGGAAAGTGCATGGCTTGCAGGTTTGACTTCCGAGGTGTACGCACATCTTTTGGCTGCTAAGCTGGTGTTCAGCAGCTGGGGAATGTGAACACTGGATCACTTTGGCCAGGTTCAGCAGTAGTCCATCCTTTCAGACTACATCACATGCTGCTGACAGATGGAAGAAAGCAGTACTGGGTCTTGAGTTTTTGTTGGAATCCAGCCTTGGTGTATGTAGTGAGGCCCAGGACCTGGGCACAGCAACTTCTGTGCAGTCGGAAACCAGCTTGCTCCTTGTGTAGGCTGGTATCTGCAGCGGGCTCGATTTGGTTCCGATTCATACACTTCATCACTTGTAGGTGGTTCTCAAACAGGAGATTGCCCTATAACTAGAAGGGTCATGTGCAGGTTTTCCAGGCTTTAGGATTTCAATGACTTTAGCTTCTCTCCACACAGGGTGGATTTCACTGGTCTCTAGAGTGTTGGTGACCATTCATATCCATGTCAGTGGACCCAGGTTATATAGGAACTTGAGATAGATGCCGCCATCTACTGCTGCTTTTCCCAGTTTTGTGGCTACATTGGCTGCATCAATCTCCCTATTTGTGAATGGTTGAAACCACTGGGATAATAAAGAGGGTGTGGACCTCATCTGCTGGAGTTGATGCTGGACTGTCTGTGCTACTGTTTGTCCACTTGCTGTTTTGATGTCCGCAACAGTTTAGCAATGATGGCATTATCTTTCACGTGCATCTTAGTGGAATGCAAGGGATTTGTACCCCCCAGGTGTCTCGGCAGGTTCCAGGAACATCTATTTGTGTGTATGAAATTTTAGACTTCCTGCTCATTTGGTCCACTGTTTCCATCTTGCTGCATCCAGTGCTGCTAGGAGGGCTTTCCAATTTCTGGGTCTCTACACTCATCATATTTATGGAAGAGCTCTTGGCTCTCTACAGTCCAGCAAGGAGTATATGATGACTTGTGTCCCTGGTGGATGTTCTAATCTCCCCCACAAAGAAGGAGCTTAGTAAAATGATGTGACTGAAAACACCCCCCATATTCACACCCTATACACTGCTGTAATAATCTTTATACGAAATATGCCTTGTGAAGTATCATTTGAAAGCTACTAAATATGGTGAAATTTATGTAGCAAAATTTTATGTAAAGTTATGAAATCCCCCAGTATGATATTAGAACATGCTGAAAACCACACAGCCTTGCCTAAGCAATAGTTGTTAATTGGGGCTATCTTAAACAAATGAATGTGTATTTACTCCAATTTACACATACATAGTAAACAGGATTCGTTAGACAACAAGGGCAGATGGCAGGAGATAAAGCAAATTGACATTTCAACAAACAAGTGAGGGGAAAGAGCATGAAGTGTCCATCACCTGACTCCATGTCACCTACCTCGTTGTTGGAAAACTTTTGCTTTGAGAGGTAATCTTCAAAAGAATCCACTTGAAAAGTTCACTGAACTGTAAAAGAGAAGAGCAGAAAACCCCAAATTATCTCTTTCACCTAAGACGACAAAGACTTTTCAGGGCCAACTTACTAGGCAGATTGGGGTAAAAGTCTGCCAATTGAATGTTGAAGGCCTCTTATGCTCCAAGTGTGACTACCAGGAGAAAATGCTGAAGATGACCACCATACACATCCTCGCCCTCCTGGAACCCTATGCCACAAATGAACTGCCTAGTAAGTTGGCCCTGAAAAGTCTTATTTTGTTGCTCTTTTGACTGGGAGGTCGACCGTTAACGTTTGGTCGCTGGTTTAATGATGATAGCGATGGTTTCCCACTTAACAAAGTGAACCACATGAAAGTGGTCATTACCACCTTCCGTCTTTAAAATTCTTTGGTGCTGAGTTGTCCCGTCCTGCAGGTTTAAAAATGTTTTTCTTTAGTAGTTTCTCTTTAATGTCTAGTTAATCTACTCTTTAGTTACTGTTTGAATTTTAAAATTCCTTATTAACCTTCTACTGACCTTAGATTTCCATTGGTTTTAGCATTTCATAGTTGGTTTTAGCATTTCATGATTCTGCATTTCATAGCTGCTAATGTATAGTCACTGCTATCAACCTCAACTATCTGCTGCAAGAATTTTATCCAGGACCAGCAGCACCTAAGAAGTTGACTTCTTTGGCTAGCTCCTCTGCTAGTTAACTCAGCAGGAAACCTGTAATCATCTGATCTTCACTGGGAAAGCCCTGGGAGGTCAGTGACCAGTCATCTACCCACAGAAGGACTCTAGCGTAGAGAACTGGCGGAATTATTTCTACTACACTTTTAGTTTCTTTTCTTTATTCTGTAACCAAAAGCTTGATATCAAAAGGATTGAAGTTGGAGATCTGAAGTTGGCTAAGTGTGACATCCCGCAAGACAAATCCTAAAAAACAAGAATTACCAAGTTGTGGGTCACCTCTTAACCATACTCTAATGCCCACCCAACATGCTTTCAATGACAAAGACACACTGCATAGTTGCAATGAATTTTCTTCTATCTCCAGCTGGTAAGAAAATGCCTTTCAAATAATATATTTATCTCCTTCGTTGTATAGTGTAGAACCTTAATTACAATGCCATGCTTTCCAACAGTCACATAACACATTCACATTTTGCAAATATTTGCACTTGTGAATTTATTGACACATTTGCACATTCACATTTTGCATATGTGAATGTGCAAAAGTGTCAACAAATTCACAAGTGCAAATATTTGCTGATGTCTCTGAACTTGTGTGTGCGTATTCCATACTTCAACAATAATTACTATTAAAGGCAGTGGCTCTGGAACTTGAGGTAAAGTGGTCCAGGATGGACTTCACAGATATTTTTGTTTTGTTTTGTTTGTTTTTTGTTCTGTTAGCCTAAAATAAATATGAGTCTATAATTTTCTAGGAGTTGTGCTTGGTTGAGTGTGGGGGAGGGAATCAAAAAGTAGGTCAGAGGTCTGCACTGAGTATTGAAATTCCCCCAAAATTGTGTATTTAATGCAGGGGTGGCCAGCCTGAGCCTAAGAAGGAGCCAGAATTTACCGATGTACATTGCCAAAGAGCCACAGTAATACGTCAGTAGCACTTCTCCATCAACTCCCCCCACTCCTAGCGTCTCCCACCCACCTACAGCCCTGCCAATCAGCACCTCCCTCTCCCTCCCCGTACCTCCCAATCAGCTGTTTTGTGGCATACAGGAGCCTCTGGGGGAAAGGGGAAGGAGTGAGGGCATGGCAGGCTCAGGGGAGGGGATGGGAAGGAATGGAGTGGGGGCAGAGCCAGGGGTTGAGCAGTGAGCACCCCCTGGCAGATTGGAAAGTTGGTGCCTGTAGCTCCAGTCCCGGAGTCGGTGCCTATACAAGAAGCCACACCACATATTAACTTCTGAAGAGCCGCATGTGGCTCTGGAGCCACAGGTTGGCCACCCCTGATTTAAAGCATTGTACTTTAATAAATAGAGCAAATTACCCTGCTGTTTCCTGCATCATGTGAGAAGACGGTAAATTAACAAGAAAAAAATAGGAAACCTAACCTCTGAATCTATTTTAGCCAGTATAGCTCTCATCTCAATGCATACAACACCTATAAAAACAGTAACATTCGAAGTTATTTCACCCTATGATAATGTTACTTTTAAAACTCAGTCAATATGGTTTTGTGGAAAACACTTCCTAGTGTGTCAATGAGCTACCGAATTTTTTTCTTAATGCATTTTAGGCACTACCAAAGTATAATTAGTAATACAGATTAATGTTTAATGGGCCAATTGTAAGCCTTGTTGAAATCTTTATGTAGTAAGGGAGCAAATTTATGGCTACTAGTTGCTGTTTTTGGCTTAACCTCTGGTTGGCATGAGAATCATGGCTATGAAAAGGAAAGCAATTAATATTATATGCTTGAATCTGTAAATACTAAAGATATTAACATAGTTTATTGATGTTTTACAGTTCTCATAATGCATTATGGAGTCCAACATTATTTTGAAAGAAAAATATTTTTTTCTGATGCTGTGGACTTGGTTTAGGTGCCAATATATTTGAGTTCACACTTCTGTTTTTGTTCAAATCTCACATAGTAAATTCCTTTTTATTTATCTAGTGCAGATTATGTTCTTACCACTGTAAAAGATACAAGGACTATCCCTGCCCTGAGGAGCTTACAGTCTAAAATACTTAGCATAGGTAAAATTCAAGGTAAGATCCAAAGGAAATATTGACTTAGAACACTACAAACATGTTAGCTGTTTTACTGTTTTAATAACATTGTGTTTAAATTGATAAGAACATAAAATGGCCATAATAGGTCAGACCAACAGTCATTTAGGTCAGTATCCTGTCTTCAAACAGTGGCCAAAACCAGGTGCTCAAAGGGAATGAACAGAACAGGGCAATTATTGAATGATCGCCCAGTCGTTCACTTCCAGCTTCTCACAGTCAGAGGCTAGAGACACCAAGAACATGGGGTTGTGTCCCTCAACAGCTTGGCTAATAGCCATTGAAGGACCTCCATGAACTTATCTAATTCTTTTTTTAATCCAGTTATAGTTTTGGCCTTCACAACATCCCCGAAAATGAGTTCCACAAGTTGACTGAGTGCCGTGTGAAGTAGTACTTTTTGTTTCCTTTTAACGTGTTGCCTATTAATATTATTGAGTGATCTCTGGTTTTTGTGTTTTGTGAAGAAGTAAATAATATTTCCTTATTCACTTTCTTTACACCATTCATGATTTTATAGATCTTTATCATATCCCCCCCCTTAGTTGTCTCATTTCCAGACTAAAAAGTCCCAGTCTTTTTAATCTCTCCTCATACAGAAGCTGTTCTATTCACTTAATCATTTTTATTGCCCTTCTTTGTACCTTTTCCAATTCCCATCTCTCTTTTTGAGATGGGCTGACCAGAACTGCATGCAGTATTAAAGATGTGGGCATTCCATGGATTTGTATAGTGGCATTATATTTACTGTCATCTTATCTATCCTTTTCCTAATGGCTGTTAACATTCTTAGCTTTTTTGACTGCTGTTGCGCATAAAGCGAATGTTTTCAGAGAACTATCCACAATGATGCCAAGATCTGTTTCTTGAGTGGTAGCGGTTAATTTAGATCCCATCATTTTGTATGTATAGTTGGGATGATGTTTTCCAATGTGCTTTACTTTGCATTTATCAACATTGAATTTCATCTGTCGTTAGTGAGAGACATTTGTAAGTCTTCATAGTCAGCTTTGAACTTATACTGAGTAATTTTGATTAGTGTTTGTAGGCCAGTTTAGGGCCTTTGGTTATAAATTTCTGGAATTTATCTGTGGGCTTTTTTTGTGTCTTGTATAGTGCTGAGCACATGGATGGCTTAACTAATGCTTAAACTATATCAAATCCTAACTGTAGCAATAATTGTTCCTTGTCAGTTGAAGTGATAGATACTTAAGTCACTTCTGAGAACTGTATATAACTACATATCTTTCCAACATAGTAGCATTATCTGCTGTGTCACTTTAATAGGTTCTCCTTCCTACAGTGCTACATTTCACACAGCTTGAATATTGATTTAATTAAAGTTAGCGTAAATACAATGACATTCAACTTTTGTACTTTCTAGCTAAATATCTACATTCTAAATACAGGAGAACGACAGAAATTTACATGTTTCAGAGTGGTAGCCATGTTAATTTGTATCAGCAAAAACAACGAGGAATCCTTGTGGCACCTTAGAGACTAACAGATTTATTTGGGCATAAGCTTTCGTGGGCTAAAACCCACTTCATCAGATGCACTCCATTCTATGCATCTGATGAAGTGCGTGTTAGCCCACAAAAGCTTATGCCCAAATAAATTTATAAATCTACATGTATTGGAAAGACCAATTGTGAGGTACTGAATTTTACAAAGTAGCAAATAAGTAAACAAACAAAATTTGGGGGGGTGATGTGCATCACAATATGGACACTTAGAATTTAGTTTCAATTATTTATACTGTTTCTTAGTATGCTAATAAATGCACTGCAGTATATTTTGTAAGGTTTAGGAGACCTTAATACAAAAATTCCTCACTACAGTGTCCTAGTAAATCTTGTTTGAGCAGTGGGGAGAGAGTAACAACTTTTTGTGCAAATTAGTCGTTTTTAATGGGACTTTACAGAGACTTGTAGTCTTTTTCCACTTCTGGCACAACTCACAGGATTTACTGTATTCCTTTATGTCCATCCCTCTACCTGGCCAGTAAAACTACTTCTGAAGCCGTTTAAATGTCCTTTCTACTCCTAGATGTCCGTCAAATGGACAGTTATGGGCTAAATGTAGTGATACTTACCTGTGTTTTTTGAGCATTATCAATTGTTTGTAGTGTTCCCTGTGGCCCTTGTTCTTTCCCATTGGGGCTTCCCTAAATATCCTGCCTTTCTCCATAAAAAAAAAACCTCCCCCATCATCTTCTGCAGGGGTATTGCTAATGGTCTCTAGGAAAACATCTGTGTCCCAATCCCTAACAAGGGCTCCTTGCCTCTGGCTGATTTGGAGGGCTGCTTCAGTAAGACGAGCTGATACCCGCTCCCTGGCAGTGCTTCCTACTCTGCTGTGCAGGCAAAGTGTCTTTCCCTGTTCCTTCTGTCTCTTTCTCCCCTGGGTCAGGCAAAGGGGCTTCTGTGGTACACGCTTTCCCACTGCAGGTTACCACATTAGTAACTTTAGACACAGGTATAATAATTTCCAACCAAAATGTCTGCAGGGATACCATCCCAAATTCCCACTTTCAGATCATATTTTGCTCCCCTCCTACTCCAGCTCTATGTGGGCTAAGAGTGCTGTGATTTCAAAATTTCCCAAAGCAAGGAGTTGTACATTTTCTTCTGGGAGCAAGTTAAGCTCTTTGACCATCTCCCTTTTAACCAGTGAAATCTGCAGAGCCTTTCCATGCCAGGCATACCCTACCATTAACCTTCGCATCTTTGATAAATATCTTGTCCTCCACAGCAGCGGATAAAAATAAACAAAAAGTTTATTTAATAGAAAAATCATAGTCAATGATGAAATAGTAAGGAAAAGCAAATACAAGTTATACAGAAAATAAACATAAACACAAATCTCAGGCTTTATAATTCTCTACTAATTAAGTTCTCTTTTCTAATACAAGTTACCTATTGCCTCTTGACAGATTCCCAGTGTGTCCTATGTCCTAGAGGGGGTGCTTCATGGACAGCATGGCCATGCTGGACCTCAGTTTCAGGACAGCCATCACTTCAAGTTCCTTCCCTTTTAACAGGGCTTGTGGGTTTTTTGCTTCTGTTTTTGTTTGGTTTTTCCTTTTTCTCAGACTAATTCATGGTTACACAAAGTGGGGGGTTTCTTTTCAGTTTCAGTGTTTTCGCGTTTACATTAGTGGTCCACCACTGTCTCTCTGGCTGGACAATGCTCAGTGACTGGAGCTGGTTCATGTAAATACCTGGCCCAGGAGGTACCCCCTTTGCCTGATTGTTTCACCATACTGCTGTGAGGTGATGCTCTAGTTGCACTATAGTTATGGTTACAATTTTCTGCACCTATATACATGCGTGCATCTATAATCATAACTTTATGCAGATCTGCTAATGACCAATAAATTCAGGAGATCACAAGCATTCATAAAAGACCTTACATGACATATATTTAATACACAACCAATTCATTCAGTTGCTTATTCTTTGGCGTTCAGACCTCCCGTTTTCCTCTTGGGGTGTCTGGACCATGATTTTCACATCATGTCATAGCTAAATTAGTATATGCCATATCCATGCTCAGTAGAACAGAGCTACTTTTGTATGTTATCAGCCTGTTTCCTTTTGTCTAGTAATCCTCTCAGAGGAGTAACCATATTTATCATTTCATGATTTGTGAATTCACTGTATATTCTCTTGCTGTGCGATATGAATTTTATATATCTGTCCCTAAATCTACTTGGAACTCTCTTGGTGGTAATAATGAAATATTGGGCCTTTATTAAAAAGCATTCCTCACCTCACTCAACTCGTGGAAGAACTAGTTAGCAAATATTTTCCCAACAGAGACATGTTGCTCAGTAAGCTTTTGGTTCAGCTCTCTTGATTGGTGCAATTCTTGAAACGGAATTAATTGCTAATTTCAAAGGTAGTCCACTGCATGAGCCAGGGTAGCTATATTTTGAGACTTACCTGTTTATGTGACTGTGCATTCCAAATTCTGTTTTTATATCTGGAATAAGATATTTTCTCACAGTTAAACTAATAGGAAGAAAGGAAAGACTTGAACCTTAAAGGTGAGGATGCTTTGGCTCCATTTTGGTGGCTCAAATGCAGAGTGACGAGCACCTTGCAGAATCAAGCCCTAGATGCAGGATAGAGTGGGCAAGAACAGATGCAGTGAGACCAATTATATTCACAAAGAGCACAGCACGTTTGAATTTAAATTCATGAACATTATGAAAACTACATAGCAGGGGTCAGTAACCTCCTGGCACGTGGCTCGCCAGGGTAAGCACTCTGGTGGGCCGGGCCAGTTTGTTTACCTGCTGAGTCAGCAGGTTCGGTGGACTGTGGCTCCCACTGGTCACAGTCCGCCATCCCAGGCCATTGGGGGCAGCAGGAATCGCCGTGGGCCGAGGAATGTGCTGGCTGAGGCTTCCCACCTACCACATTGGCCTGGGGACGGCAAACCGCGGCCAGTGGGAGCTGCGGTCCACTGAACCTGCCAACACAGCAGGTAAGTAAACTGGCCCAGCCCACCAGGGTGCTTACCCTGACGAGCCACGTGCCAGAGGCTGCCGACCCCTGCTATATAGTGGTTGTAAAACGTTTGTTTATTGGCTCCTGTTCAGGAGAAGCGTTTTAAATGCAGAGATGTCAAAATCACAATGTATTTTCCAAATAAAGGGACATGTATGCATACACATCATTATATGTACCACTTTAGAACAGAGTTCTCAATGTCCATGACCAGGCCATGCGTTCATATCTCATGGCAATCCTGAGTACCAGAGAAACTTTCAGTTGAGACTTCACATCTTAAAAGAGGGGGGAAATGATCCATGTGCAAGTGTTTTCAGTTGCACTGCAGACCAAAACGGAATTGCATGTCCCCAGGTCAACAGCCTTAAGTATGCCTAAGAAGATAGGAAATTAAACTTGAAGACAGTTTGATGGAGGTCAAGGAAAACACATCAAAGGTGGCAATTTGCAAAACAATATATCTGCTATGAAAGAGCTGTCAAGATACCAGAAAACCAGGGCTCACTAAAAATGTGTGGGATCGCAGTAAAACTGGTTAATATCAAAAGCAGCAGTTCATTGGTGCACTCATTGCTAACAGAATTGTGGAATATCCCACTTTACATATGAAAGAATTATGGTATTGTGGGCAAGAACAAGTAGGTAAATCCAAGCTAAAAAGAGAGATTCATCATTTTAATGGTGAATCTTTGAGATACGTTTTATTAGCAAGAAGAGATTGTAAGGACAAACTTCTATATCAAGGGAATTAGATCTTTGTTTTTGGATTAGCGCTCCATCAAAATACCTCCCAACATTTCAAGAGGCTAACGTGGCCCAGGTTCTGCCCTGGGTGGTGGTGGGATAGGTGCTTCCCCCAGTGGGTGGGTAGCACTAGGGCGGGTCAGCTGCTGCCCCAGAAATTGGGTGGCTGTGGGGGGAAGTTGCAGAGTGAACCTGCTTTGCACTCAGCCCACTGCAGCAGCTCTAGTCCCTCAGGGCTGGGTGGGGTTGGCTTCTCACTCTGAGCATTGTGACCTGGCCCCTGGGGCTGCTGAGGATTGGGTAGGCATTCCTGATAGGGGTGGCCAGACAAAATTTGAGTGAGCGGTGCTGTGACGCAGTGCACCAGGTTGCAGCGCCACCTGCAAGTATCTTTTTGTAACAGTGCTGCAAAGGAATTACTGATTGTTTAAAAAAAACAACAAACAAAAAAACAAAAAAAAACACTTACATTTCACCAATGTCCATATGGTACCATAATTTTTAAGGATAATAATTAATAATATTTCTATATTCAGAAGAATTTCCTATAATAAGAAAAATTATAATATGTAAATGTTATTCAGTAAACAGAATGCCTTGTTAACACATTTCTGACCATTTTCATCTATTTCAGCCTCAGTATTGTATTATAATTCACTTCAGCTCCTGTTATATGGAAAAACAATAAATATTGTCTTTGTTTTCTTTCTGTGTTTTCCATAATACTGAAGGCTTATTTGAATACCAGAAATAGTGTTTGGGTTCTTAAAGGTTGGGGATATTTATTGGACATCTGTCAGTGCAGAACACCTAGTTCGTATAATTGGGCTTTGCATTCTAGGAAGATAATTGCTAAACCAGTTTGTTTAATCCAGAAGAGCATCCAATCTTTGGACTCCCTGGAGCTGGCCTCATTTATAAAACCAGAATAATAAGCATAAGAGGAAATGGTTTCTTAATGCCAACAGCAAATATGAAACTTTTGTAACTGAAAGACAACACTAATTAAAATATATTAAATCTCCATATACTAATGATCAATCTACCTTATGACATCCAGTTACTAAAGTGAGAGGCTCAACTGAATATTCACTGTAATAAATGAGTACTCGGATTTCAATTTCTTTAAATTGAAAATAATACTGCCGGATCAATTTTTCATTGTACCAATGACCAGTTTTGAGGGTGCTAATGCTACAACAAGTGTTCACTTCGAATGAGAAGATGGGTATGTAGTTTCCTTTGGCACCTGAGTTTTAAATAAGCATCTGGCACCTGGAAGTCTCAGGTCCCGCATCCAACAGTCACATGGCAGATATGTATCACTCCTCCAATCAGAACAAAAAGGAACTGCCGACATAGCAATATTTAAACATTCATGGTGTGAGGGAGAGAAATTTTCTCCTTGGCTCTTAAATTTTGTAAATTTCTGTTAGAATGATCCTGTAGGCTCTAACAGCTTCTGTTTGTTTTGTCTTGTTGAGTATTAGTGCTTATTATTGTAGGGGCTAGGACCCCAGCGCTAAATGCTGTACACAAACAACTGAAAGACAGTCCATTTCCCAAAGAGCCTACTACCTTGATATGCAGGTTATCTGAACCAAACTGGTTTTGATTTCCTATACTTTAAGTGAGGATGTATATGACAAATCTATAGAAAAGCCTTACGATTATTTTGATCTTCTTAGGCCATTAAGATAAGCATGTGCGTAAATCTTTGAAAGCCCTTAATGAGTATTTTATAAATTTATTAATCATTTTTATTTTAAAATTAGTGTTTAGAAAGAGCAATGAAGTTTGCATTTGAAGAGTTCCATCTTTGGTATCAGTTTGCATTGTCCCTAATGGCAGCGGGAAAAGTAAGTCTAATCTTTTCTGTATATAATTCTTTGTATTGGTGGATAGAAGTAATTTTTTTTACTAATGTTTTCCATCTTCAAAGAACTTTGAAAACATTAACTAATCCTCACAGAAGCTCTGTGAATAGTGTACCAGTGAATTTGTGGTCAGCGTTGTACAAGGCACAAAAATACAGTTTCTGCTGCAAGAATTTGCAATCTAGACAGAACCAATATTAAATATTTGGGGACTTTGCTGCTATACACACTAAACTAAGCAGTAAAGTGAATGTAAGCTGTATTATTTTGTTTATTTTAGATAAGTTGGACATTACTCTGGAGAAAAATGCAGTAGAGTTTATTTTGTTAACTGCCAGTGTGATCAGTAGAGGTTTGATTTTTAGATACGATTCAAACTGATCTTGGAAGACAATCCAATGACTTCTAAGTGTATTTAGTTTGGGACTTCTGTTCACACCATTATTTGTCAAATATTCATGTCCAGGATGCAAAATCTCCTATACAAATAAAAATTGAGTTGGAATATGTCAACTCTCATCTTATACTTTCGGATACATTTTTTTCCTCTTACATATGAATTAGTATGGAGAACAAGCCATTTTTGTTATATTATGAATAGTTAATATCTCCTGCTTCCACCAAGCCCAGTCTGACTGTGCACATATCTTTACTACAGAGAGAATTTACTGAGAAAATTTTATTTATTTAAAGGAATGTTTTTTTTCTGCCCCAATCCCCAGTTTAGTTTAGAGTGGCCTCTAAATTATGCTGGGGACAGAAGCGGAATTAAAAAGGCTTCAGGCTCAGGGAGCCATAAAGGGCTGATCTATACTATACTAGTTCAGAAAGGTCCCTTACATGCTGTTATGCCAACTGGGCATCACTGGAATACAGCTTGTTCTGGCTATATTCGTCCCATCCCTTCACTAGTCATGCCTAAGTCTCGGTTTTAGTCACAGGTATTTTTAGTAAAAGTCATGGACAGGTCTCAGGCAGTAAACAAAAATTCACAGCCTGTGACCTGTCCATGACTTGTACTATATACCCCTGCCTAAAACTTGGGGGCTCTGAGGCAGAGGGCAGACTAGGGGTGCCGTGGGTTCTGGGAGCGGCATGTAACCCTGGACCCCCACTGGTATTGGGGAGGACGCCTGGCAGGGCTGGCAGACTGCCTACCCGGCTCTGTGCAGCTCCTAAAGGCAGCTAACATGTCTCTGCAGCCCCTAGGCAGAGGTGCGGCCATTGGGCTCCATGCGCTGCCCTGCCCCAAGCACCCACTCTGCAGCTCCCATTGGGTGGGAACCATGGCCAGTGGGAGCTGCGGGGGCGGTGCACCTCCACCTAGGAACATATTGCCGCTTTCAGGGAGTCCCTCCAAGGTAACCACCGCCCAGAGCCGTCACCTCCTCGTGCACCCCAACCCCCTGCCTCAGTCTTAGTCATGCCCCTATTCTGTGGCGGGGATCAGAAGTGGAATGCTATAGACCAAAGGTGAGCCCTTATCTCCCCTGGTAAGGCAGTTTTCTAGCTCTTCTGCACCACTGGAGTGATATGCAGAGCTGGCATTTACATCCAGCATGATTGACTATACAGTGTATAAAGTCTTATATCTGATCTGTACAGATGCTTATGGCGGATTGTTAAAATAAAAATAAATTAATAGTGGTTCCTTCAGCTAGTAAAACAGAAACTAGAAAATGTGGCATGGGAGTCTTGCAGTAGTGAGATGCTGGGCTTGTGCTTTTAGAGTTTTACAGTGAAAAATACATTTTTATACAGTCTGCTCGAGCTGTTAAAGTCCTGAAGGAGTGTATACGTTTGAAACCAGATGATGCTACTATTCCACTTCTTGCCGCAAAGCTGTGCGTGGGATCTCTTCACTGGGTAAGTTTATATTAGCAGTCAGATCAGCAAGGACTGAGAATTTCAGAATGTGACAAATCCTTGGTTATGGACTTCTAAAATATGGTAGACACACTGACAGCATGCAATAGAATATTGATTAAAATCCAGCACAGGAATATTTTCTGTAGGATTATAGTTGAACAGTACTGTTTATCAGTGTCTTTATATCTCCATGGTTTAAAAATATTCAGGAACAGTTATTGCCATTAAAGTCAACATTTAACTAAAGTTAGCACACCTTGATATCTGGTGGTATAAGAAATGGCTAATATGTTTCAGACACTAAGGAGTGGTAACTGTTAAATTCTGACTTTTTAATAAATGACAACCACTTTAGCACAAAACTTTTTCACTTATATAGGAGCAGAATTTTTTGCATACAGATTTCAGAGATAGGTAATTATCCACACAGCACATGGCTTGCTTTAATGGTTATATGGTTCAGAGATTAGTCACTTATTTTAGCTTTAAGAGTAAATAATTGGAGGGAGGAGTTGACAGCATTACATTTTATTAATTATTCAGACATCCCAAGATCAGAAGATAAAATTTCCTCTTGAAAGAATTTTATAGTAACATTTCTGTTGATGTTTGGTGTTGGAAAATCTCATTTTTTCTTTTTATACAACCTAAATTTGGGACCATATTTAACTTGAAAGTGTTATTTAATAGTAAAATACATTATTAGATCTCCTTGAAATAGATATTGATGTAATAAAAAGAATAATTTGGCGTTCATGGTGGTTATTGTATGAGTTGCAAGGTGGGCCTGTCGCTTCCAGAGGAAATGGTTGGGAGGAAGATGTGCAGTTTTTGTAATATTTACGGTTATATTTAATTTGTTTTGAATGTATAATACCACAGAAGCAGGGCAGTGCTTTATAAATATTGCTTTTGTTTAGTTCAAGTAGAAATGAGAAAATGGTTTAGTAGCAGGGATATGACTTGTTAAGTTGCTGAAAACATAGTATTACTTGATTGCCAGTAGTGGTCCGAGTTCTGTAAATTTTCCTGCATAGGTGAATCCTGCATGGAGCAGCTTGCTGTATTGGGCATGTAGGTTTTAGATTCATTTCTAGTAAATTCATGTTGTTTTTTCTTTGTAGTTTGTAGTCTAACTACTTGACAATGCGAAGTGTAGGAGAGGGAGGGATGTGTGAATGTGTAGACAGGCCTGGATCTTAGAAGGAGCTCTGCTTTAGCAAATGCAAATCAATGTGTGCGCGTGTGATGATTCCACACGGCAGATCTCTTCAGAGTCTTAGTTTCTGCAGTTATTAGTGGGGTGTTTCACAGAGAAATAAGTCAACAGGAAAACTTTTTTTTTTTATTGGGAAGTGTGACTGTAAGGCAGTAGAGGTTGGCAGGTGGGGTTCAGGGACAGGTATTGGATCTGAAAATAGATTTTAAATCCTTTTTTTGTTTGTTTGTTTAACAGACTAAATTTCAAGTTCACTTGTATCCTTTCAGTGCTAGTTCCCATTTCACCATAGAAATGGGTGTCTTGGTCTTGTGTAAGAGCTATATTCTTTGTTGTGGAGTTAACAGGAACACTAAATGTAGGCAGAAAAGGGCAGGGGAGTGCTTAAAAGAAGTGGTAATGGTTGACGTTATTTGTTAAACTGACCTAATGTATATTGGATCCATGATCTGTACACTTTTCTAATTTTAGAGTCACTGTAACACAGATTTTGGCTTGCTTTATATTTATGGTTTTGTGTCTGGAGTTTTCAGAAGCAAAAATCTTACAAAGACTTATGTTCATCTTTTGTAATATTTTCAGCTGGAAGAAGCGGAAAGATTTGCCAAAACAGTTGTTGATGTTGGTGACAAAACGTCGGAGTTCAAAGCAAAAGGCTATTTAGCATTGGGACTAACTTACAGCCTGCAAGCCACTGATGGTAAGAAAAGAATACACGCATTGGGTATGTCTACACTGCAGCTGGAGTGTGCGTCCCAGCATGGGTAGACAGATGTGCTTGCTTTGCTCAAGCTAGCACTCTAAAGATAGCAGTTTTAACAAAATAGCAGAGAAGGCAGCGGCTCAGGCTAGCTTCCCAAGCTCAAACCTGCCCAGACACCCTTGTTATGCATTCAGACAGTTGGCCACCTATGCTACTCTGGTTACACTGCTAATTTTAGTGCACTAGCTCGAGCAAAGCTAGTGTGTGTGTCTGTCTGCCCATGCTGGGGAGCATGCTCCCACCAGCAGTTTAGACATACTCATAGAGTTAGAAAATACCAGTCATATAATGGAAAAACCTCAAACACATCAGCCTCTAAAAGAAAATGTGTTGTACGTTTTTTGCATCATTTTTGTCATAATAGTCTGTGAAGGTATTAATCTTTGTTCAGTAAGCATGTGCAAGCAAATCTTTGACTCTTAAATATCGCTGATCATATATATCCTTTTTTAGCATCTTTGCGAGGGATGCAAGAGGTCCTGCAGAGAAAGGCTCTTCTTGCATTTCAGAGGTGAGTGGGTGTTAATCTTTTCATTTCATTCAGCTGTACATAATGAAAAACTGTTATATGTGGTTTTAAAAAAAGATATCTATGAAGATTATATAATGAGGATTTTACCTCTGGGAGTCTGGTTTCATGGGTGCAGAACATATTTCATTAACATTCACTTCATCAGTTTCTACCAGGCAAATCCGAACAGATTCCGAAAGATTTCCTCTTATTTCATTATTAAAGATATTTTTGTTGCCATCTACCAGAGACTGTTGTTCACCTAACAGCCCTTTAAAGAAATATTCTCTCTTTCTGATGTGTTAAAGAAAAAAAAAGGGGGGGAGAAATAGAGTCTTCAGGTCACTGTTGAATCCAGTAAAAACATTTTTGTAGTGATTGTCTTTGGTCAAAGTGTACACCAGGATTTTTGCAGTTGTGTATGCATAGGTTTAGAGTGATATGTAATATAGTTCCTTTGTGCATTTGAGTGAACAGAGTTTATCATTGCAAAAGATTCTGGATTGCTAGATCTGGAGAATGAAGTCCTCTGTAGCCACAGCACAGTCACAGCGCAGGCAATGACAGTGCAAATCACGCATGCGCATATCCCCAAATCTTGACCCAGGAGCAGAACTGTTTGGAAGAGAAAAGGGGGAGCAAAAAGGTGTCAGTTTGTACATGAATCAAAGATTATAAATATAGAAAGAAGTTTAAATAGTAGAAGTGCCACAGTGTCTACACTTGATTCTTCCTAATGTATATACTCTTGCATAAGCCCACTTGGGTTATATAAAAGTCAAAAGGCTTTTGCAGGTTTTTTTCCTATTAAATATGGGGGTCATTGACTTATACTTGAGTCACTTTTACAAGTTTATGTAGAGTTTTGTTTAATATGGTGGCATTAGATTGGAGGGGAGTGGAGGAAAAATGGACATGTATGATACTATGATGGTATGACAGTTGTCATCTTGTCTGACATACTGGAATTGAACTGTGGACGTTCAGAGGAAAAGCATGAACATCTATGGCTTGAGCTAAAGAGCCATGGCTCCCTATCTGAGGTCTGTAACAACTAATTTCCTATGTGGATCAGCACAGAGGGGGACCTGTAGCACTCACTTATCGGTGAGTTACAATAGTTGTTGCAGTCTGTAACTGTTTTGAGACTTTTTTAAGTCCTTAGAACACTGAGGATTCATAAATTCCGAGGCCACAAGGGACCAATGTAATCATCTAGTCTGACCTCCTGAATAACACAGGCCACAGATCTTCAGAATAATTTGTGTGAACTAAAGCATATTTTTTAGGAAAACATCCAATCTTGATCTAAAAATTGCCAGTGAGGAAGATTCCACCACTATCCTTTGTAAATTGTTCCAGTGATTAATTACCCTCGCTGTTGAAAATGTATCCTTTATTTGCAGTCTGAATTTGTCGTGCAGCCACTGGGTCTTGTGATATCTTTGTCTGCTAGGTTGAAGATCCCATTATCAAATATTTATTGTGCTTTGCACGATGGTCCCTATTATATTCCACAGAGGGTTACATATGCGCCCAGAGTCGAAGAATTTGAAAGTAGTATCCATTGGCCTGCGTATGTGCCCTGACTCACCTTGGATGGCGGGGCGGGCTGATCGTATCTCCAGTTTCTTCTCACAGATGCATGGTCTGAGTCAGAACCTTCAGTGTCCTTCTTTCTGATGCACTTCTAAAAATATAGCAGTATACAGTTTTAGCAATTTTAACTGTAGTTTTAGTAGTTTTATTTCTTTCCTGGTTTTAGTAGTTGCTAGTTTGAACAATTAATTTAGAGTAGACTTCAGGGATTTTCCCCATTTGAGCGCCCCCTGGCACCATGCAAGTACCGGGCTACGCCCAGAACTCCAGGCTTCAAATTCTGCACCTCTTGCCATGATCTATCTCAGTCAGTGACAACCACCAATGCTGCTTCTGCTGCCTAGGAGAATCTCACATCATGGCTAGATACAGTATTTGCCATGCCTTCCCCAGCTGCAACCAAGAAAGCTGAGGACTTCATCTCCGGAAGTATCTCATAGAGATGACTGAGAGACTGCATTCAGACCATGCTGGAGAACCTGGTGTATATCGACCTGATTCAACGAGGAGTGCGCCTCTCACTGCTTCATCCGACTCCGGTGCCAGCAGGACCACTCCCACAGACCCCATGATGGGGCCTAGTTGGGAGATTAGGAATTATTCCCATAAGCATGGGACTAAGTCTTCCTCCCAGTCCAAGAATCTGGACATTCCGTCCATCAGCTGAGCCCAAGGGGACAGAGCACATTCCAAGTTCCACAGGCATGGGAAGAAGACCCATAAACAGTGGGATACAGTGGTCCCAGGTGACAAACCCTTTCCCATACTGAAAAAGACCTCAGCGCCGGTACTGACAACTGGGAAAGAGAGAGTGTCCCTCACAACACAGAGATTTGGATCCACAGCTACATCCAAGACATTTTCATCTTGCCATATCCAGAGTCTTCTCCATCAGGTCCCTCCACTTCCAGAGAAATCATATTCCCACTATGGGATGTGCCTGTAGTGTGGGGAGTCTCATCCTCCTTGCATGTGCTATACACCATTACATTGGCTCCAGCAATACCACCATTAGAATCAAAGTCCACCTTTTTCTCTTCCAGTGATTCAGAACTGGGAGAAGAACTGCCTCTACCATACAATTCTTATGCACCATCATGGAGACCAGCATGCTTTTGGGAACAACTACCTTCTTATCCTCCCCAGCACCACTGAGGATCCCTGCAAGCTTTTATTGTTCCAGCCTATTGGCCATATTGGGAGCCCTAGGCACAGTATCCTCCTTCAGACCCCACCCAATCTGCAAGAGAGTCTCCATCAAGCAGGCCCACGGATCCAACAGCAGAGGGAGAATTTTATACCCTGGTCATAGTGGTTCTGCCAGAACTGACTAGATTCCCATCCTCCAAGCCTCCAGATAAGGCTTTAACTGCATCATCCTCTTCCCCACCAGATAACTTCAGATGATTCCAATAGCTTTTACTGAGAGTTGCGGAGGAACTTCAAATCCTATTGGAAGAGTTCAGGGCTCCCAGAATAAGCTTCTGGACATTGTTCACATGTCAAGACTGGGGAGAACAGCACTACAAATCAATGAAGCCATACTGGAGCCAGCCAGGACAGTCTTCTCTTACAATTATCAAGCATTATTGGCCAAGTATGATTTCCTGTATTACACTAAAGAAGAAGAATTTTCTAAGACTCTCTCACAAAAAGATCATGTCAGTTTTCAGGCACCCATCAAGGAGGGGAAACTCATAGGCAGAACTGACCTTCAATCTGCAATAGATTCAGCTGATACGGCTACAGCTATCATGATATGTAGGGAGCCCTGGCTTCATGCTTTTGGGTTTTCCTAGGGAGGTCCAGAACACCATTGAGGACCTCCCTATTGATGAATCCCCTCTCTTCAGCCAGAAGACAGTAAGTCACTGCATATACTGAAAGACCCCAGGCCTGTCGTTTGCTTGTTGGGCACCTACATTCCTGCCCTGAAACGAAAGTTCCATCGTCCAACCAATGGTACAGGTCTTCTCAATTCTATCATCAGAGACCTTATGAACCCCCACATAAATTACAAAAGATTCAGCGGTCTTGCTTCCCTGGGTTCCTCCCTGGCTCCCTCTCCTAGGTTTCAGCATCTCAGGCCCAACTGCAAGCCAAGAGGTATTTTTGATGCAAGTTTGAGTGCCACCAACTACTCAGCCTAACACTTTTCCATGCCTAGAGTGCGATAACAATGGACAGATGGGTGCTAAATGTCATCCATCATGGCTATATGATCGAGTTTGTAACACTACCTCATCCAAAACCCCCATCCCCCTTTGGGGACCACTCTCACAACAATATCCTCACCCAAAAGGGAAACTCCTTATTATAATGGGGAGCGATAGAATGTGTTCCTGTAGAATATCAAGAAACAGGATTCTACTTAACATAATCGATGAAAAAAGGGGATTGGAGACCAATTCTTGATCTCTGCCACCCCAGTTGTTTCATCTGCAAACTCAAGTTTTGCACGGTCACGTTGACAACGATAATTCCATCCTTAGAGAATGGCATGTAGCTCACAGCTCTCGTTATGAGGGATGCTTACTTTCCACATTGATATTCACCCGCCCACAGACTTTTTCTCAGATTTACAGTCGGCGCCAACCATTTCCAAAACAGCGTACTTCCCTTCGGGATAGTATTATGGTCTACTTGTTTTTCCATACCTCAGCGACTGACTCCTAGCTACCAGGTCCCGACAGGAAGCCCATGCCTGGACTTTTGTGTTACACATCTCCCTATCAGCATCAACATTGAGAAGTAAATCCTCAACCCCATGCAATCACTGGACTTAATCAGGGATACCATAAACTCAATCATGGCACAAGCATACCTTCCCACAGACAAGTTTCAGGAAATAAATGTTGTCATAGCTCGCATCACAAATAATCCTTCTGTACCAGCCAGGACTTATCTGTCACTTCTTGGCCACATGGCTTCATGCACCTATGTGATCCCCTTCAAGAGACTTCACCTCCACTGCCTTCAGGCATAGTCAGTCTTTGTACTCGCCAATCCATCATTCTGTGGACCTCAGGCTGACAGTCCTGGCCATGGCACTGTCCACCTTGCTATGGTGGAAAAACCCACATCACATACATATGGGAGTCCCCTTCCTTCCCTCCTCCCCAGACAAAACTATCTTCACTGAAGCATCCGTGTTGGGCTGGGGAGCCCGTTTAGATGACTGTAAGACACAAGGGTCATGGATATCTCAAGAATCCAGGATGCACATCCATATCCTGGAACTTGGAGCAGTAAGGAAGACATGTGAATACTTTTTTTTGCTCATTCTCTCTGGAATCTCAATCTCTGGCATTGGTGCATCATCCATCAGATCATTCTAACTGCAGCCTAGCTCCCGGGGACACAGACTGTACTCATGGACTCACTCAGCAGATGCTTTGTGATCAACCACCACGGGTGGGAACTTCAAGAGACAGTGATGCACAACATCTTCATGCAGTGGGGAGCCTCAGCTAGAATACTATTCAATTCTCAGACAAACAGAAGGTGCGCCTCAGCTTCCACTCCCAGGCAACGTTCTCCTACTTTCCTGGTTGGACCAACTCAACTATGCCTTTTCTCGACTAATGCTCCTGCTTCGCGTGCTGCACAAGATCCAACAAGACAGGATGACTGTCTTCTCATTGGCCCCTCTGGCCAAGACAGTTCTGGTTCCCTAATCTCCTGCACATGTCATCCGACCCACCAATTTCCATCCTGAACTTTCCCGATCCTCTGACCCGGTACAGTGGCAAGATCAAGCGTCACAGTTCACATATACTCCACCTCAGGGCGTGGTATTTGGATGGGAATCTAGTCTAGAGCAGACATGCGGTTTGGCTGTACAAGACATTCTCTCTAATAGTAGAAAAGATTTCACTAGCCAGTGTTATCGGACTAAGTGTTTTTTTATCTTGGGCACAACATAAAGAAGGGGTTTTACCAGAAGCAGCAGGAATTCCCCTCATCCTAGACTACATTTTATCCTTAGTCATTGGGTCACACCTTCAGTGCTTTTGCGAGTCCACCTGGTGGCAATCAGTACATTCCTTCCTCCTGTGGAAGACCTCTGTTCTTTTTTGAGTAGTGTCCCTACTGTGGGTGCTCCACTGTAGGTGCACTTACGTCCTTGCATTGCTGATTGGAAAACTTTGGTAGCAGTTGTCCATTCGACCTACACATGTGCTGTTCCCACTTGTGCCCCACCACAAGGCTAACCAGCACGCTGGGGTGCACCGCCCTCGATGGAGAGTGAGCTGCTTGTAGTCCATTTGTAATCATTATCTTTAGTCTTTATTAGTATTTTTAGTAGCTAGTTCATCTCTTTCCTTTTTAGTTGTAGATTTTCTTTATTTTCACTTTAAAAGCAAAACAAAAACCTTAATGTCCCCCTTTTGTTGGGGAGCCCTTTCCGCAGCAGGGTATGCCCAGCTCACTGGGCTTCAAGAAGTGTCTCTCATGTAAGGACGCCATCCCTGTGGCAGATTAACGTTATTGGTGCATATTCTGCCTCAGGGAAGGCCTTGTTCCTCAGAAGTGTAGTCTCTGTCAACAGCTTAAACCCGGGTCACGGAAGGATAGGGAGCTGTGACAGGGTGCACTTTTCCCACGTTCGTCAAGAAGGGGCTAACCCCACACTCTGGACATGCTCCAACTGGAACACCAGTATAAAAGGAAGCAACTCAACTCAGTCTGGGCTGACTGCCGAGGAGGGATGACGGACCTTGCAGGCTCCAGCCTGGGAGACATGTGTGGAAGGCCCAGGACACGGAAGCCCAAGGTGCCGAGACACAAGAGGATTCCCACGTACATACTGATGCCCAAGGAAGGTCGGAGCTGTTGGGAGCTACACAGGCTAAGGAACCCAGAGACCCTGAAGACACCCAGACCACTGCATCAGGAGACAGGGTAGGAAGTAGCCCTGGGGGCACTAGCCATTGTGCTTGGTGTTTGTCAGCATGTTTCGGTCAGATTCCTACTGACTCTTTGATCAGATCTCTGTACTCACCACTGCCAGGACTTTGGGCTGGGATCTGGTGGAGTACAGAGGGCCTGAGTCCCCTTACCTCAGCCACCGCCCACCCCCAAGCTGGTCACTAGGTCTCTCAGCCATGCGGAGGAGGGCAGCCATGTTAACTCTTGCCACTGGATCATTCTGCCCTAGGAAAGGGCAGCCTCGTTGACTTGTGTCATGAGGCCCTACCGCTCCTAGGAAGAGGGCACGCATATGAACTTTGGCCACCAGTCCGCCTAGCCCTGTGAGGAAGGGTGACCTGATAGGCTTTGGCCATTAGGCCATAATGACCTGAGGATAACAACGGTCAAGCAGACTTAACCATGGGGTTACAACACCCTTGCCCTGCCCCAAAGGGGGACAGGGGGTGTACTTGTCCCCGTGACAGGAACTGAGACAGAAAATCATACTGATGGAGGCAGCCCTTCAGCCTTCCCCAGATCTGCACCAAGAATCACTGAGAAGGCACAGATCTTCTCCATGGACCTCAACATACAGGGACTATGAATCGAAGAAAACAGCCGCAAACCTCTCAGGTAAAGCATCTAAAAAAAAGAGCTGAGAGTCCCCAGAATGAACCCCGAACTAGCAGAAGTTCACCAGCATACTTGGTATCATCGATACTGAAACAGTCCGAGCATCATAAACATAGCTCATGAGGGTCTGGAATGGCAGGTACGATGATATGCCTAAAAACCTGATAGACACAGGGACCGAGCCAACGATACCAGAGGATAAAGACAGGAGCAGGGAGCACAGTGTTAAGAAGATGCTGGTGTACAAGCTTTACTTTCAGCACCGTCAACTGTGAGCCACCCAGGACCAGAGCGCTCGGTATAGGTGAAATCTGAGACTTCCTTTGTATTGGCATTGGCACTGGGTTGGTCCGCACAACAGAAGTTGTAGCATTGAAGAGAACTTAAGTTATCTGATATACCAGAGTCTTCCCTTCTTGGCACTAGGGCTCTGGTACCAAGTCTTCTCCAGTCACGGGAGTCTTCTCTGGCGCCTTGCCATGCACTTTCATTTTCTAGTGGTGTCTCAGACAGTGAGCCAGAGGAGGTCGTCTCTCACCACTCCTCTCATGCTCCCTGTGGTGCCTGTTTATCAAGGGGCTTCTCAGTCATACCCTCAACCTCCTCCACCACCATGGTACAGCCAGCCATTGACACCACCGTGCAGAATTATCCCACCACTCCAGTGGCCCTACTGGGATCCCTGGGTGACATATAGACCTCATACCTCTTGGGCTTCCAGCTTGACTCACCATGAAGTCCCTGAGACATTCTCCCTCAGCCACAGCATCCAGAACTGCCGAGCTCCCGGAGGAGATCTTTGGAGGAACAGGAGGGTGGATATGAAGAGGAAGTTACACTGAGAACCAACATCTCTTCTTCCTCTTCAGGCAAGGGAGTGATGCCCCCTCCATCTTCCTTGCCCAACAATTTCCGGCTTTTCTAGCATTTGGCTAAGAGAGTAGCAAACACCCTACAGATACCCCTGAAGGAGGTACTTACACTCTTTTTCATTCTCCAGAATAGTCTTCCCCATCAGTGAGTCCTTCTGGACCTGTTCAAGTTATGGCAAACCCCAGCATTGGTAATACCTACTTACAAATGGTCCAATTAAAAAATATTTACATCCCAGCTAGGAAGACGGAATTCCTTTTTCTCCCCCTCCCCTTAATTATGTTGTCATAGATGCAGGAAATTCCCATGGCCGCCAACATCAAATGAGATCCCCTATGATACGGATTGGAAACACCTGGAGCTCTTTGGAAGAAAGTCCTACTCCTCAACCACATTGCAATTTAGAATTGCCAGTTATCAAACATTAACAGCAAAATGTGACTATTTCAATTGTACAAAACTCAACACTTTTACTGATCAGCTCCCAGAGTCATACCGTGACCAGTTCTGGGCTATTATCCAGGAGGGACTACTAGTTGCCAAAACAGCGCTCCAGTCAGCACTCGTTGCAACTGACAAGGCAGCCCTGTCCCTCTCCACTGCAGCGGTTATGCGAAGAGCCTTTTGGTTACACCTGTCTGGCTTCCCTAAGGAAGTGCAGATGACTGTAGAAGACCTTCCCTTCAAAGGCACCAAACTGTTTGCTAAAAAGCCTGACTCATTCTTCTGGACCACTAAAGATTCCAGGGCGACTCTCTGCTCATTAGGGATCTATACTCTTGGACAAAAGAGAACGTTTAGTCTGCAACCTCAACATAAATACTGTACTTGGGAGTTCCCAACCCAGCGTTTCTACAGGCCTCAGAGAAAGAAATCCAGATTCTCCATACATAAGCCATCAGTCCCAGAGCCTTCCATGTTGTAACCATCTACCACAAAACATCAGTTTTGATGTGTTGATTAAGGGGTCGACAGACCAATCCCCTCAACTGCTGCAGCTGACCAGCACATCACATCCCTTTTGATTACCAGTTTGCCCCATTCCGCAGCATCTGGGAACACACAACATCAAGACCAGTGGGTCCTGGAAATCATCTGCAACGTGTACTCTATTCACTTTGCCACCTTTCCCAAACACCCATCTCTCTTCAGGAACCCTTTTCATGAGAGTTTACTACAAAAAGAAATAGATCTCCTCTTCCAGTTAGGAGCTGTAGACCCAGTACCTCAACATGTGTGAGGTGGCAAATGTTTTTAGTCTCATCATTTCCTGATACCCGAGAAGAAGGGAGGTTGGAGACCCATGCTAGACCTCATGGCTCTGAACAAATTTGTCAAAGCTCAGAAATTCAGTATGGTCATACTAGCAGCGATTTCCACATATCTGTCCTACCTTCACGCAGAAGATTTCTCAGATTTACCCTGGGCCAGGACCACTACCAATACAAAGTACTGCTTTTTGGTTTCTCATCAGCTCCAAGAGTATTCTCCAAGGTCCTCTGCATAGTGGTGCCTTACCTTTGCTCACAGGAAATCATGATCTACCCCTACCTGGATGATTGTTTCTTCAGAGGCCGCTCCTTCAGTGAGGCCCACTGGGTTACCAAAACCACAGTAGACCTATTCACAGAACAGATCAACATCCAAAAATCAACCTTCAGCCCTGTACAGCACCTAGAGTTCGGCCTGGTTACAGGCCAAGGCACTCTGTCTCAGCACAGGTTCTGCACCTTGGCCACAGTCTAAGGGTATGTCTACACTACAGAATTATTCCGATTTTACAGAATTCGATTTTTGGCAACAGATTGTGTAAAGTCGAGTGCATGCATCCACACTAAGCACATTAATCGGCAGTGTGCATCCCTAGTGCCGAGGCTAGCGTCAACTTCCAGAGTGTTGCACTGTGAATAGCTATCCCATAGTTCCTGCAGTCTCCACTGCCCATTGGAATTCTGGGTTGAGATCCCAATTCCAGATGGCACAAAAAAACATTGTTGCAGGCGGTCCTGGGTACATGTCGTCAGGCCCCCCTCTCCCTCTCTCCGTGAAAGCAACAACAGACAATTGTTTCGTGCCTTTTTTCTTGGGTTACCTGTGGAGACACCATACCACAGCAAGCATGGAGCTCGCTCAGCTGACTGTCACCGTATGTCTCCTGGGTGCTGGCAGACTTGGGACTGCATTGCTACACAGCAGCAGCTCATTACCTTTTGGCAGCAGATGGTGTATTACGCCTGGTAGTCATCGTACTCCTGGGTGCTCTTTTAGCTGACCTCGGTGAGGTCGGTCAGGGGCACCTGGACACCCATGGGAGTGACTCGGCCAGGTTATTCCCATCTTCTGCCAAGCACCCAGAAGATGACGATGGCCAGCCGTCGTACTGCACTGTCTCCTGGTGAGCACCCAGGAGATGACGATGGCTAGCAGTCGTAATGCAGCATCTTCTGCCAGCCTAAGATGTAAAAGATAGATGGAGTGGATCAAAACAAGAAATAGACCGGATTTGTTTTGTATTCATTTGCCCCCTCACCCCTCCGTGCAATCATCGGCCTGCTAAACCCAGGGTTTTGAGTTCAATCCTTGAGGGGGCCATTCTGTGTGACAGTTGTTTGTGTTTTTCCTTGAGGCAAAGCCACCTCTTTTGTTGATTTTAATTCCCTGTAAGCCATGTCGTCAGTTGCCCCTCCCTAGAGCAACGGCAGACAATTGTTTTGCGCCTTTTTTCAGTGCAAACACCATACCACGGCAAGCATGGAGCCTGCTCATCTCAACGGAGCAGTTATGAACATTGTAAACACCTCACGCGTTATCATGCAGTTTGTGCAGAACCAGAACCTGAAAAATCAGGCGAGGGGGAGGTGACAGCACTGCGGTGACAAGAGTGATGAGGACATGGACACAAATTATCTCAAAGCCCGGGTCCCGGTACTTTGGAGATCATGGTGTTAATGGGGCGGGTTCATGCCATGGAACGCTGATTCTGGTCCCAGGAAACAAGCACAGACTGGTGGGACTGCATAGTGTTGCCAGTTTGGGATAATTCCCAGTGGCTGCGAAACTTTCGCATATGTAAGGGCACTTTCATGGAACTTTGTGACTTGCTTTGCCCTGCCCTGAAGCACCAGAATACCAAAATGAGAGCAGCCCTCACAGTTCACAAGTGAGTGGCAATAGCCCTGTGGAAGCTTGCAACGCCAGACAGCTATCGGTCAGTCGAGAATCAATTTGAAGTGGGCAAATCTACTGTGGGGGCTGCTGTGATGCAAGTAGCCAAAGCAATCACTGAGCTGCTGCTACCAAAGGTAGTGACTCTGGGAAATGTGCAGATCATAGTAGATGGCTTTCCTGTAATGGGATTCCCTAACTGTAGTAGGGTGATATATTGAGACCATCTCCCTATCTGGACTCGGATCACCAGGGCAGCCAGTACATATACCACAAGGGGAACTTTCAGTGGTGCTGCAGCGCGGTGGTTATTCTCAGAGAGTGTATCCTGTGGGTGCTCCACTCTAAGGGTTCCGTGCATCCACTGCGCCTTTACAGAAGATTTTTTACAGCAGTCTCTAGCGGCCACGCGTGCTAGAACCTGCACTTGCTCTGAGTATGCGTAGTGAGGTCAGCGCGGCCGTACCCCAGTCTTCTCTAACTGCCCCTATAGGCTTGGATGGAACTTCAGCAGACTCCTTCAGATTTCTTTTCCCACTTATAAAAAATACCTGTAGTAGACAGTTTTCCTTTAGTTGTAGTTAGGGTTCCCTACATTCTTCCTTATCTTAAAAAAAAAAATTCTTGTTCTGTCAGCCGCTTCAAATGCGGTAACACAGCTTTAAGGCTGCTCCTCCTGTAGAAAGTTATCCTCTCTCCGATGGACACCCAAGTGTATAAAATGCTTGGGAGACTTCATATTCCCAAAAATGTTCTCACGTTGCACTACATTAAGCATAGAGCGAGAGAAGGCAGAGAGTAAAGCTTAAAACTTATTTGGCTTCAAAATCCCGCAGTCCGCCTCAGACTCCTGGCGCAGACTCTGCTGCCGCTCTGAGATCACTCTATACTCTTCATAAGAACCTGAAGAAAAACAGCTAACACGGAAGCACTCAAACATCTAAACAAAGCTTACTGACAAACCTTCGCCTGTGCAGATCGTCATTTCCTTACTGGTGTTCCCCTGCCTGAGCGTTTGACGACGGGCTCCTGCGGAACGATGCTAATACCTCGCTGGCTTTTCGTCATCTGCGGAGGGCTCTGGTGCCGAGGTGACAGGCTCAGTTGCCTGCCTCGTATTGTGCACCTCTCGGCACCTGCAATGAATGCGGTCACCGACACTCAGGAACCCGCTGAGGCACTCCGCAGCGCCTATTGATAGCACGGACAACCTCCTGCGCACCGATACTACCACTACTATGCACGGAGCCAAGAACTCAGACTTGGTGTCAGGCCTGGGTTCGCTCAAAGGATCTATATCAAGCCTTCGCCTCTGCTGCACCAGTGCTGTCAGTTATCCACAAGTGACCTCCTATGTCACCACACTGGCACACGCCCTTTCTTGGGGATGCTCTCCGACAAATGATCAGTCGAGCGCCTCCCTCCAGTGAGAGTCGTCTGAACTACACGCGGATGTTGCCAGTGCAATTCGAATTCTACCGCTCAGAGTCCTGTCCACCGTGGAGACACAGGAAAATTGTCATAACACCTCAAGATCCACTCCTGTGTGTTTAACCCCTGGATGGCACCTCTAGCTTTTCCATCACCATGGCAAGTTGGCTCCGTGCATCTTCTTGGCAGCACTTGCTATATCTTACTCACACTAGACGCAACTCAAATCTATGATCAGCTTCGGCGGCACCCTCCGCATCTCAAGGATCAATAACTCCAGCTCCTGATCAAATACCTGACAGTAGCCAACTGATTCCAATAACCTCAGGAGCGTTACTCTGTCCTTTCCCTCTACACCCGTCATCAGATGGATTTTTTTCGAAATTCAAGATGTCTTCAGAAGGGTTGCCAGTGAGCCTTAGAATCAATTGGGAGGAATACCTGACCAAAACATGAGCTAACAGACATCCTGCAACCATCTTCGTCATCCAACGGCTTTCCAATTAATCCATCCGGTCTTCTGGAACCTGCTAACTCCTGCACGACTCTCGCTCCAACCCGCCTACCTGTCAAACAGGCGGCATTTCTTACCTCCGTGAATATCTCCCTATAGGCGCCTCCGTTGAAGGTCCTGGACTTCCTTTTTTACATTCCTGGCCGCAAATCGTCAGTAGTAGACGCAACCTCAAGAAAAAAGTCATTCTGCATACCCAACAACTAAGAGAGCAAACACTAGACTGCGGTCTGATAAGGTGTATGCCTTAAACGTTGCAATTCGAATTGGCAATTATACCGAATCCTAGCAAGTACGACCATAGAATATAAATAAGTTCAGGACTTTATTGAACACATCCCAGACAACCAGAACAACAGTTTACAACTTAGTTTCGAGGCCAAATTCGGTATCCCGTACGGCTCTTCAAGCAGCTCTGGATCAGCCCATAATGAGAAGACAGCAGATCCACCGCTACAGCGGTGGTCATGGCGCCGAGGTCCTGGCTTTCCTCTTCTCTCTTTCTCGCGAGGTTCAGAGCACCGATAGAGGACTCCCTTTGATGGTGATAAACTCTTGTTCGCCCCATAATGAGTTGCTTCCTCAATGAAGGACTAAGGGCAACTCTTCGGTCCTTAAGGTATCCAAACCCTACACACGAAGGCGCCAGTATAGATATTCAACCTTCCCACCGTTCCGCTGCTACCCTCATATATCAGCATTTCCCGAGTCGTCAGATCGAACAACAACGACCACCCGGCCGAGAGTACCAGATAGCAACGGCGTCGCCTCCAATTCTCCAGGTATGCCCAAACTGCCCCAAATATAATAAGCAAATTTGAAACCTTTGTCGAGGGTCGTCGTAAACGTGCCCAATCAAGCTCATGGACTGCCCACAACTGTCTTGGAACACCGCTACAGCCATTTTTTACCAATGGCAGATATGCTACCCGACAAGTGGGTTCTAGCAAGTCATCACATTATGGGGTATTCCATCCCCTTCTCTTCCTACGCTCCCAGCTCACCCACGCTCCCGTCCCCTACTTGCTAGGGACACATTTCACGAGCATACCTCCAAAGAAGTACAACCTCTTCTCGCCTGGGTGCTATCGAACTCATGCCAAATGCCACAAGGGGAAAGGATTGTAAGACTCTTCCCTTATTCCTAACACAGAAGAAAACTGGAAGGAGTGACCGTTCTCGACCTCAGGAGGCTCAACAATTTCGTCAAGAACAAAAGTTCAAGAGGGTTACTCATTCACCAACCCCTAATTCCAGCCCTGGAGGCAGGGCGATTGGTTTTCAGCCCTCGACCTACAAGACCGCCTATTTTCACGTCACTAATGCACCGAGCCCACAGACGTTTTCTCATTTTACCTTGGCTTGACGCATTACAATACAGAGTTTCACCATTTGCTTTCACTGCCCCCTCGAAGTTTTTTCCAAACTCTCTAGCGTAGTAACGGCTACCTCAGGAAACAAGGAGTTCTACAATTTCTTACTGAATAGATTGCCTCCTCACGGCCTCCACATATCGGGCCTCCACTTCACAAAAATCATCCATCCGAGTGCTTTCAACCCTGGGCCTACAATAAACGAACAAATCCAATTAAGTCCGTACCCAACTGCCTGGACTTTAAGGAG